>NW_022156760.1:600000-802575 GCF_004353045.1 Thyridium curvatum | reverse complement strand
CCCTCACTTCCCACGTGAACCCGAGGCCTGGTAGCGTAGCGTAGGTAGCCGTTTGGTAAAAGGGAAGGCGGCTGTGGTGGTGACATGCACGCGCAAACGCAATGCTGGCAACTTGTTTCATTCCCGGGACTCTCATTCTCTTGCTAGGTAGGTATTCAAGAAGCAAAGTAATCTTACGGGGGGGGAGTGGTGGCCGCCGTCCCGTTTGTGACAACGGTGATGGCACCGGCAGTGGGCAAATGGGAGCCGCGCCGTAGACGCCCTGTCATGCAGGGCTCTTACACGCACACGCATACTCACACACACACACTACACGTCTCTCTCTTTTTTTTCCAGCACATCACACCCTCATCCAAAGTGCGCACTGTCCAGAATTGTGCCAATCTCCCAAACGCTTCCCGCGTCGCAGCCGCTACGCACAGCGTTGCAAAAGCATGGTGGAGAAAAAAAAAGGGAGGGAGGGAGGGTGTGATATATCCGAGCGTGCACCTCTAACCAACAGAGAAAGTGAGGCAAACGAGCTGGATGATGGTGTAAACACAGAGTAAATCACTTATCCACCAACAGTCCAGGTGCCATCCAATGAAACTACATTGGTCCATAGACAAGCGGCTCGGTCCGGCCATCGTGACTGCAGCGACGGCTGTGATATCGGCGAGAGGCAGCCTCAAACGGGTTCGAGTGTCAAAAGGTTCTCAGTCTTCACATAGAGTAGACGTCTTTGGGAAATCCGGTAGTGGCAGATACCTCTGGTATTTGACCTCTACATGCAGACGATCTGAGTCTTCTACTACGGAGCGTTCTTGCCCGTCGGGTCCGCACAACCATCATACCATCGGCCGTCACCCGCCTCCTCCTCCTCCCCCAACGCGCCTGTACTTCCTCTTATCCTTCCTGCTCATGAGCACCCGGTCACGCGTGCCCTTGCCGCCCTCCCAGTACCCCTTGCCCCTCTTGCCGATGACGCTGCGCCCGCAGAACGAGCAGCTCTCGACGCTGTAGTTCTGCTCCCGCGAGCACCACCCGCAGATCATGCGGTTCGCCCACTCGACGACGTGGCCCTCGGCCGCGTCGTGGCACCGGTCGCAGGGGTACACCTTGCTGCAGCAGCTGAACCGGAACCACCGGTAGCTGCGCCGGTAGTGCGCGCAGGCGCCCCGGTCCGGCAGCGGCTCGCCCACGTGCAGGCCCAGCTTCTCGGTGCGCCGGCGCGGGCTCGACGGCGGCGGCAGGGCGCCCGACCCCGGCGCGTAGACGAGGAAGCGCACGTCGGGGATCTTGAAGGTGAAGCGGGCGTGGCACTCGCGGCAGACGTTGGTCGTGGTCTCGCCGCGGACCGAGACTAGGCCCGGCGATGCCGTCGAGCACTTGCCGCAGGTGGGGACAAAGGTGCTGTGGAAATAATGTCAGCGTGGTAATACTCGTAGATGTGTATATATATCTCTCTCGTGACTTGTGCATTTAATCTTTTCACTTGTTTTTTTTTTTTTTCACTTTTTTTTTTGGGGGGGGATCCGTACCTTGGTAGCATGTCGTTCACCGTGCAACCCGAAGTATCAATGAAGCCGGCCCGGGTCGAGTTTGCATGCACGAGCTCGGGCCGAAACGTGACGGTGAACGCTGTGGCACACTTCTTGCAGCTCTCGGATTTCTCGACGTTGGGCTTCAAGCCGCCAACCTCGTTGGCCGTCTTGCACCTCTGGCACTTGACGCTGATGCTGAGCACCGACACCTGCAGAAGTTCGATGCCGTGTAGCTCGATGGACGGGAACGATAGGGCTGTTCCTCGCTCTGGCCCTTGAGCGAGAGCACTTTGTCCATCGCTGCCCCCTACGGCGGCGCCTCCTTCCTCGTCCCCGTCCTCATCGGAATCGTAGTCCTCTTCATCTTCACCACTTGACCCATCAAAGTCTCCACCGTAAGCCCATTCAGGAGGCCGCGGGATGACTTTGATATGGCTGCTCTCTTCCTCGCTCTTTACAGGCTCCTTCGCCTCCTGTGACAGTGCCGTCGCCCGTATGTTCGCGGCGATTGCTCTGGCTTCATCCACCTGCTTTGCCAGAAGGTGCAGGTTCTGAGCTAGGTAGTTGATATGGCTCATCAGCGTCATCTGCTTTTGCTCGTTGGCCTTCTTGGCGAACAGCTCCTCAACGAGCTCCGCATCCTCGGACTCGACATCGTTCAGGAGTATCCTGATCTCCTGCAGAGGATATAGCAGAGGCACGATGAGCTGAAACGACTTGACTGCCTGCAGGCCCGGGGGTAGCGATGACCGCCGTTTGGGCTCCAGCGGGAGCGTGTAGATGATGCCATCACTAGACCTCTGGTAGAGAGCAACGCGGCCCATCCGCGACTCGATCTGCCTCACCTCCTGAGCACGCCTTGCCTTTGCCTCTGCGATCTGCTCGCGCGTAAAAGACTCCTCCGGGACGTAGGTCCTCCGCGGTGCCGCCGCTGCCTGCGCGACAGGAGGGGCGGTCAGCACGGTTGATGCTGTTTCTTCCAGCTGGTCTAGGTGCCGGGTGTCTTTGAATATTGTCAACTTGACAGTGTCAGCCTTTTGCTCGGATAAAAAGGCTTCCAAGTTCCTGTCCAAGGCGTTGGTCAGGGCGAGCAGGGAGGCACCCCTCTTCTCCTGGACGAGCTTGTCCCAGCCGTTTTCGACATTGATGCCGAAGCCCCGAGGGATGTTGTTATTCCTGACACGCAGCTGAGGAGCTGCCTTGGGGTAAGTCTGCGGGACCTGCAGCTCGCAGTCCAGCTGATTCAATTCGAATGGGAAGTCCGGATCGGACGGCACGAGGCCGAAGACGAGAGACGTCGTCCCGTTGGGAAGCGTCGATTCCTGCGGCGAGAAGCGCTTCCGGATCTGGCCCAGCTGGTACGTCCTCGCATCCTTGCTTTGGGTTTGCGGGACCGGTTTCGGCACCACCCGGGAGGAGGCCGCCTCGGCCACGGCCTGTCTCCGGGACGGAGCGGGTAGCTCCCCCCGGTTCGATGTGGAGATCATAATCTTGTCGGGGGAGAGAGAACACGCGCCTCTCGAGAACAGTAGGAGAAGGAGAGAGAGACACTAAGGACTCGATGACAATAACGGTAAGTTGGAGAGGGCCAAATAGAGCGAGCTCCGGCCGTCGAATCTTCCAAACAACACAAATACAGATACACAGACGAAATGATCCGAGCTCCGATTTGATACTCGTTTTGAACCTGGCAATTGAAATAGAGAACCTCAAGGTCGCATCGCCCGGGATAGACGACTCAAGATATCACCCGGCTCTACGGACAAGACGTTAGCCACTTCGGTGCTCTCCGGAGTTTGAAGTTCAGCTCGGCATGACTCACCTTCTGAGGTGAGGTTGGCGATGATGGCGTATGAATCATCCTCGCCTCATGCCTCACTAGCTGAAAACAGGTGCAGGTGGGGGCATCTGGAGAGGGAAAGCACGGCCCCTTCCGGCGACGGCCTCCACTAAACTCGCCACCTACGGTATCTTAGGAATGGAAGTTCATTGTGACCAAGTGACGCCACACCTTGTTTGCTCAACTCGCTTCTTAAACACATTACCTATATTCTGTACATCGTTTTACTATCAAATGGCACAGCTAGCTCCATTTTATCCATTTTATCTCTGGTCTGCAGCTGAACGAACAGGGACAATCCAGCTCTCAGTATCATCCGTATAGGTAGCATGCCGGGCGAGAGACACCAGCCCGTCGTCACGCGTAAAGTTGGCAAACATGGGAGTTGTCGGCTGCCGTACATAACCTCCATGGCTACCGCATCGTAATAGCAGATATTGATATTCACATACCGACACACGGAGAAGCGAGCTACCCCACAGTCTCCCACGTGCGGGCCTTGCTGGCGCCCTCTTTTAGCCATATGAAGAGACCTCCTTACCCCGACCGGATCGCGCCCTGGCCCATCGCATCGCTCGACCCGGTCCAGGGCCGCGGCGGTCCAGGGTTCACAAGGGCGGTCCGGCCCAGCTGGTTGCTCATGTGCCTGATTTTTCATTTAGGAAAGGACCGATGCCAGGATTCGGGAGGCCGGGTCGGCAAGACGGACTGCCATATATATCCCTTTGGGGAGGAGACTCGGCAACTGCCATTCTGCCTGAAATGTAGACTGCTCGACAACAAGCACGAAGACTCTCTGTACCGTGTCGCCGTCTATACCGTTTGCAGATTGAGCAACTATGCTTAAAATCAGATGCTCAACCGCACTCCCCGGCCAACCGGTGACGTAGTCGGCCGTGGTGGTCCACGAGACGTTGAAGCGATCCCGAAAGCGGTTGATGCTTTAGATTGCAGACAAGATGAGCGAGCTTGGACACAATAGCTTGCAATCTCGGTGTGAGACAGTTTGTCTTGGGAGCCGGGCACTATTCAGTGGCCGACGACTTCGCGATGTTGGCATCGTGTCTACCGCACAAGACATTTTAATCTCACTGGCAGCAAAATGAGGAAAGTGACAGGGAGTAAACAGTATGCCATGTACCCAGGACTTTGACGCGGTGGAATGACCAGTATCGATGCCCAAAGGCTCAAGACGTCTGCATGAATCCTTCGAGCGAGGCTCTCGTGGCCCCTCTTCACGATGCTGCAGGACATCAAATGATACCAAGGCACTCTGACGACGTACGTACGCGCGAATGTGCCTCGCCGGTAGGCCTGATCGCAAGGAGAACGGCACCAGCCCACCGCATCGAGGCCGAGGAGCATCGGACAGCGGCAGGTTGCATGTCGACAACTCAACAACTTCTTGCTCGTCGTCGGGTTCGCTGGTGCTGCCCCCCCCCCCCCCCCCCAGCGCGCCCGACGCCCGGCTGCGATGGTGGTCTCGGTCAAGGAAAAGCGGGTGCGCTCGACTGCCACGTCGATGGTCACAGTCCAGGGACAGTATCCGGTGCTCCGTTCCCACCGTCCAGGTGTGGTTGGGTCCCATCGCCGGATACGGGCCACTGCACTGCCAAAGGAAAAGCAACGGGTAGATGTCCCAAGGCGGATGAGGGGGGTGGGGGGGCAGGTCTTCTTTTTTCGCATGTGTGCCTGCGCGTGCGCGGTGGCTGGCCCCTCGGGACCCGTGCTTGCAGGAGAAGGGCGTCGCAGACCTGCCAGATCATGTAGGCCCTACTGCATGTAGGGGAGGGCGAGGGAGGGGGGGAGCCTGGCCAGCTGCCCAGTCTCGAGACGGCTCTGCAGTATCTCCCAGCCAGTACCACTGGTGAGAGAGAAGAGAAGATGAAGGAGAGAGGGCAGCCAGGCAAGCATGGTATGAGGGTGTCGTGATCTCTTGTCCGGGCTGTACACTCTTGCATTGGCGCGCATGCAAGCTGTATGCCCTTTGGAGAGGAATTCCCGAGGTTTGGGGTTGATGAGTTGGCAAGGTCACCGCCCCAGCAGAGGTGTGGCAGATGACCTTGGACAACTATGCAACCACCAGCACCATGACCACCACTCCGTCACGGTCCGGTGAGGCTAGCCCATTTCGCTTGATCTCCTGGGTGTCTCGAAGAAGAAGAGACCGCGTTTGTTGAGGGCGGTGATTGTCTTCAGTGTCACTCGCCTCAAAGATGGAGGGAGGGACGGGAATGGTGGGATTGCGGGACGGCCAGGCCGGTTGAGCCCGACCTGTTTCGCCAGAATCACTTGCAAGCAGCAAGACAACAAACAGGTCGAGGAACTTGCAACCTTGATGCCTGCTCGAACCCCCACTGCAGTTACTTTGTATGTGTCAAGCATCCAGTCGGACTCGGTCTTGCATTTTTTCGAATATTCGGGATTTTATCTCTTTCTCGTTGTTCTCTTGGTTCTTTGGTTTACGCCTCATCCCCTCTGCTCCATTGTTTCTTGGCTGTCAATTCCAGGAATTGTTGCGCTCCAATGGGAATTGAATCCAGCCATATTATCGCCAATATTGTGAATACCGGTCTTGCCTGGTCTGATCAGTCTCGTCTGGTTAGATCGTTCCGGTGCCCGCGTCTCAGAGGCGATACTTCTTCGTATTGCCATGATCCTCCCCCTTTCTCTTTGCTCTGCAGGTCTTTTAATGATTAATTGAATATTCTTATTTGATCCCTAGTTTCCTCCAGGCCTAATCACCATCAAGATGGATTTCACAGTCCCCCACCCCGTTATTTTAGTTCGCCGCTGGTGCTCAAGATCGAGATGCCAATCCGGAGCGTGACACCTGCACACGTGGGAGGACCCTGAGTTTTAGGCCTTCAGTTGACAAAGTTCACCTGCTGGCTATGACGCTGCTCTGTTCAATTGACCTTTGCCAGAGCGTACTCAGGCTGGCCGAGAAGACTGTGTCACTGCTTCCTGCGAGACAATATGAGTTCATCGGTGTGCATCCTGTTTTGTTCGAGCCAGCGTCTCGGGCGCGCTCAGGCCAGGTCTAAGTCGAGATGTGTATCACAGGGCGGTTGTGTAAAACCCTCCCCCCTTACTCTCCTTTGATTGAGTCCCTAGTGAATTAAACACTTATTTTCTTTTTTCTTTGAAAAGAAAAAAAAATAGAATATACTATGTAATATAACCAATGTTTTTTTCCTTTCCTTCCACTAGCATATGAGTGAGTGTATGGAGGAGGCAAACCCGTCCCCCACCTCCTGACCTCCCTCCTCCACATGTACTGTATGAATCTGGCTTGTGCGCGATCACACAATTCTACTAGTTACAGGATCGACAAGCAGCAACCAAGGAACAGGTACACATGCTATTCTGCTATGTGCTCCTCTTTCGACACACCGACATACAACTCTACGTATTCAAGCTGGCTCACACGGTACGGCAACCCCTCGGACATACGATTTCAGCTCTATCCCGAAATCTCGTCTTCCGTTTCTTCCCCTCGTGCAGACGGACGGCTGCAGATACGGAGGCAAGATCGGCACGCATTCTCGGAAGTCCAGCCTCAGTTTTCTCAGCCCGTTATCAAGAGGCTTGCCTAACGTGGGGGAGGATGGGGGGGAGGGGTGTCATTCACGTTCTATGCTTTCTTGCCAGGATAGGTTGACAGAGCTTCTCTCGGGAGTGGCTTTTGTCCTCGGGGAACAACTTGGACTGAAAGGCGGGCACTCTGAAGAATCCTCCCCCTCGTTCCACGAGCCAGCCCTCACGCATGCGGCGGCCATGTCGTGATCGTCACCTGCTGGCGGTTATTGGTCTTCGTGTGTCCGTTCCGGCGTCCTGGTTTGTCGAGCACTTGGGCGCCGACATCATATTATCGCTGATCCGTGGAAGTTTACCGATATTTCGGGATCTTCTTTGCCGTTTACGGCAGCGACCACCATCGAGCCAGTACTTTCTGCAGCGAGACGCTTCTTCATGATGTCGGGTCCGGGGCATGCGCCAAATAGCTTGGCGGTTGGCGTGTTGATCGGAAGAGGGCCCTTTGGAGCGGGAGATAGATATTCGACATAGTCGAGGATATTGATTCATATCCGATCAAATCATGGAATTGAAAACCATTGGCCAGTCAATCCCAAATCCAATACTATGAGGAGGATTGGACTGCGTAGAAGGATTGATTGCGTGGGCCTTATAACCGTAGCTATGGTGATGGAAACCGAATAGAAGGGATACTGCAGGATTGAAGGTGCATCTCACATTCTACGGGGCGTAGTACTGCAGTAAACTTGTCGGCTAGGTAGGCTGAGCCAGACAAAGCCTCCCGAAACGGCGGATACGACGCACGCGTTTGACGCCGTGTCCCCGGCATGCACCGCTCCGTGCGCCGGGTGACCCACTCGAGCTTCGGCCCCGAGCACGACCGCATTCCAGCGCCTCTACTCGGCAACCTCGATATCCGGGTCTTGACTCCACCAGAAAGTAGTGTTTCTGGGAACAGGGACGACGCGGAGATGGGGACCTGGGTGCGCAGCTTCGTCCGCGCCACGGGTCCAAGGTACGAAGCCGCTGCGCCCTGGTCCTAGACTACATCGCGTGCCTGTATGAAGAAGAATGACTTGCGCTTTCGGTCTCTCGGCTACCGAATCGCAGGTACTTGTCCAGCAAGGTAGACTCCAACCTGAGGATCTCGAGAAGGAAGTGTTTCGATGTTTCACTCTGCCAATCACTCCCATGGCCGATCTTGTCAGTTGAATGCTTTGCGTTGAAAGTCGAGGTTAAGACCACGTAAATAGTAGCAGATGCTTCACTGAGAGTCAATATAGCATCAGAGACTACCACACTCTGAAAGTCAAAAATATCATCGCATTCTAAGTCGTGTACAGTGCAAGCGCAGGTCTAAAATACATGTGCCTTGCAAAAGTGCGTAGTTATGTGCCTCTCGAACCTCAGCTCATCATGGCCGTACCGTTACGCCATGGGGTATCAATGCTTCGTCTCGCCAATATCCCTTTCCTCCATGTTGAACAGTCTCCCTTTGGAAACACCCCCAAGTCTAAGAAGTGACAAAGAAGATCAATTCTTAGTATTGTGAAAAAGGCACAGTGGATGGCCCTCCGCCATTTCTTATCCGTCTCCTGCACCCCCATCGAGAGGGCCGACCGCATCCCAGCTGCGCCAGCCCTTGTTGTACATCGTCTTGACGGCGATCGAGACAGTCTCCAAGAACTTAGCCTGGTCTATCCTCATGTTGTCGCCGTGCCAGTCCCGGAAGACATCGTCGTCGTCCTTGATGTTTTCCTTGGCGTGCATGCTGAGATAGGTGTGGCCCATCATCACAGCGAGGTTCCGGAAGCCCTTGTGGAAGACTTCCGCCGGGAGGATCTCGACGACAGCGGAGCCCTCCTTAAGGAACATTGCGTGTGTCATGCCCGCACCGTGGACGCCAACGAGGACGTCAGTCTCGCGTATGGCCTTGATCTGCTCGGGAAAGCTGAGCGAGGCCAGATCCACGGCTCGCAGGTCGATCTTCAAGTTTTGGAGCTTGAGGGCTTCCAGAATTGCATCCTGATCGACGAGCTTTCTCGTCTGGGCTCGATCGATGAAGGTGACGACGACTTCGCCCTCGCGCTCCTTCTGATAGTTGATCCCAAAGTGCTCGTAGACCCTCTGCGCAAAGACTCGAATGAGGTCGGACCGGCCACATGGGTGTACTTTCCAGGTTCCTGACCAGAATGGATTTCCACCGCCGGCCAGCGGCACAATCACATTCGTCAACCCGGACCGGTTCTCGATCTCGCCTAGGCGGAGCACAGGCTTGCGAGCAAACATCTGCCACATGCTGAAGAACGGGCCCTCATCCTTGTCGTCGAGGATGACGACTTGAGTGTTCTCGGCGTCCTCGTCAGACAGGAAGGGCTTCTTGGTCTCAGGGTCGATGGTCATTTTGAGGACATCGATCGTCATGGTCAGACTCATGATCTCCATCAAGCAGTGCCAGATGTTTCCCTCGCCTTCGCGTTTGACGAGAATCGTAAAGCTTTTGGGCGACTCCAGCTCTTCAGACTCGAGGGAGAGATCTCGGTCCATCAAGATTGCCTGCTTGAAGACTGGGCCGGGACCAGTGTCATACATGTATCTCGCGAAGTCATCGGGGCGAGGTCGAAGTTGAACCCTCCGTTCGGTCCAGCCAAGATCCCGAAATTGTCCAGAGAGAGCGAACTTCTTGATGTCTGACCGGTATTTGACATCTTTGGCGATGAACATGGAGTCAATCTGATCCTTTGCGGTTGAATTGCAGAAGGTGATCAGGGTCGACTGTGATTCAGGGGTAGACTGGACAAAGGCGCTGTCTCGAAGATCCTCGAGGTACTTGATGCCGTAGAGACTGGCGCAGAAGGGAGTCTCGCCCTGATCCCTGGTGTAATCTGAGGGAACAGCAGCCATACTTTGGAAATATCTTGAACGTGCTGGTGAGACCGGTGGAGATCGGCCGCTTGACGGCAGGGCCACAAGGATAAGGAGAAAGAGAATGCAGGACCCGATGATCAGCCGCAGACGCAGCGGGCTTGAAATGCTGGAGACGACCATATCGACTACCAAGCAGATCTCTAGTAAGAGGAAGGCCTGTCAAATGGCAATGTAGGAAAGTTGGAGAATGAATTCTGAGATGCTTGTAAAATGAGAGTGACGCGTCCCCAGTCGACCAGTGATTCACATGGATGCCAGGTCAGCGTCAACTGGGAGAGATCACCTTGTCAAGGCCGTCAGTGATATCACCAGGGCAAATTAAAGGCACATGAAAGGAGTGACAAAGCAGGTCAAGAGGAAAGAACCTGATAAAGAAGGACGAAAAGAGATGAAGAGAAAACAATGAGAAGTTCATCAGCTGAAGATCGAAAAGGCTCGATCTGTTCAGCATCCCTGGCGTGTTAGTCGAGATGTGGGGGCATTCACTGGGGCGTTCAGGGGCACTGCCACTATGCCAGGCGAAGATTAGGCTTCCCGATATCCAACTGCCGCTAGGGAACTTGCCGCCTTCCCCTGGGTCCACAAGAATACGAATGGAAGTACAAGTAGAGGTTCTGTTTCTTGAGAGGTAGGCTTGCCAACAGTACTTCCCCTACAGTGTACCTAGCCTAGGTACCTACTTGACCTTCAAGGTGTGTGTGTGTTCTCTGGAATATATACACATCTCTGAACAAGACAATATTTACCTGGCGACCTAGTCTACCTACCTCCTGTTGGGGACGGCAGGCAGATCTCTCCAACTACGGGAACAATGAAGACCAACTTGGAGTAAGCCCAAGCCTCAAGATCCCAGTAATCTTCAAAAAGGAAGTGTGGCGGCTACAGAGTGGTGATGGTAGCGTCAAGCTTTGCCAAGAGACCGAGATTCAAGACGCAAAATACCACCTGCCAGAAGAGAAACAGCTTGATGGTAGCGTGTGCCTTGTCCCAGGCACTGTAACCACCGCTTTCGCCTGAGCACCGCACACGATGCATGCAACTATTGGTGGCAGGCCGCTCTCTTGCCGCCTGTTCTAGAAACGATTCCGTCATGCTTAAACGAAGCTGTATGCAACTCGGACATTAATTACGACATGCCGCTTTCACCAAGCCTCAGCTGTATATAAAAGAAAGGCCGATGCCCCTCGCTCTGTGTGGGTAAGGGTATCTAGACATGGACATGTAGTATTCAACACAAGAGAGCCGATCAAATCCTAGTAACATCCTCCAAAGGCTCTTCTTATCTACTTACACTTACAGACCATAATGCTCCCCTCCCTCCTAACGACGCTCTTCACCATCACGGCCCAGCCGGGGACCGACATATGGCGCAAACCCCCCAGCACAGACGTCTTTAATGGTAAGAGCAAAAGAAAAACCACACAAATCATGAATATACACACAAACAACCCCAAACCACTTCTCTCCAGCCAAGCCAACACTAACACTCAACCCTCCCTCCCTCCAGCCCCGACCTCCCACGCCCAGACCAACCCCCTCAGCGCCTTCCGCTCCGCCCGCGTCTCCTTCACCGGCACCTGGACCCACCGCTACGACCAGGCCGGCATGGCCCTCTCCCTGCACCGGAGCACCGGCACAAACTGCTCCTCCTCCTCCTCCTCCGCCTCCTCCTCCGCCTCCGCCGGCCCCAGCACGCCGCCAAAGTGGGTCAAGACCGGCATCGAGTACTACCAGGACCAGCCGCGCCTGAGCACCGTGACCTGCGACGCCTGGGCCGACTGGAGCGTCGCCCTGCCCGCGGCCGGCACGGCGGGCCCGGGCCAGGCGGACCGGCCCGTCGTGACGCTGCTGGCGCGCCGCGAGGCCGACGAGCTGGGCACCTCGCTGTGGGTCTACCAGGTCGTTCCCGCCGCCGCCGGAAATCAAGGGGAGGAGGAGGTGCTGCTGCTGCCGATGCGCGAGTGCGCGTGGGCCTTTGCCTACGAAGATGACGAGGACTGGATGCTCACGGTGGCGGCGTACGCGGCGCGGCCGGACAAGAACACCACCGAGACCCTCGAGGTGGCGTTCCAGGAGCTGAACGTCGAGTGGGCAGTGACCAAGTGATCACAATCACTGCGTTGTCAGGCAGAGGTCGTGAGCGAGCACAGGGGGCAAGAGCAAAAAGAACCGAATGGATGGCAGTCTTGCATATGCTTGTTCAGTACCAATTGCAGTTGTGAATCCTATATCAAACCAATAACTCCAGGCTTATATCTAGCCCCGCCCGAAGAGACAAAAAGAAGGAGAGAAGCAACCAGTGATATCATCATCTGTATGGATCATAACTTGACGAGAAACAACCAAGTTTGAGAAACAAGCTTTTGAATGCTTCAGATCGAACCCCACCATGTAGGACCCCCCAGGAGAAGTGAAAGTTGCCAATCTCTCCAGCGCATAGTCACCCGAGTTCAAACAATGCAGAGCGCCATCTACTCCTTCTACTCCTTCATCTTGACGTAGTTGCTGGGGAAGATGCCATGTCTCGTCCCGATCATTCCGGTCCTAGAAGGTCAAGTTAGGCCACTGGTCTACAATCATCCAAAGGGTAGCTTGATGTTGATCCTAAAACTTACCACCAGTCATTGTCACTTTCAGTCTTCTTCAGAACTGTGATGACATCACCTTTCTTGAATCCAAGATCGCCTGGCTGGTCCGCATCAAAGTTGAACAGAGCCACAGCTTCGTTCTTCTTCAGCAGAGCCTGCTTGCTGGCAAAATTAGGCTTCGGCGCTGCTGGACGGCCAGGACCCGAGCTCTTGTTGTCGCCATATGCATCGTTGAACGTGTTGGACCGCGACGCACCGCCAAACCGAGGCTCTTGGTCGTAGACGTCATCCTGCCAAGTGCTCGTCCGTTTCGGAGCTCCAAAGTCGTCGTTGCTGCCATAGCCGCCCCGGCTCTGCCCCTCTCCGTACGCACTACCGCGGTTCTCGCCCCATACAACATTGTCGTAGTTGTTATCGTAGACCGGGATGTCATTGTACATCCCGTCGCTCATCGAGCCCGACCGCTGGCCACTGAAGGCCCTGGAGTTGAGGATGTTGAGAAGGGGTCCTGCCTGCGGCGGCGGGCGCTCGCCACCCGACAACAGCTCCCGGGCGCTGACGGGACGGCCGTACAGCTTCGCGTTGGCGTCCTTGCGCTCGATGATGGCCGATCCTTCTAGCGAGACACCTGCAAAGAGACCCTTGGTCTTGGAATAACTGAAGATACCCGCGACACTCTTCAAGCTGGCTGCTCCGGCGGCCTCGGCATTCCGCCCGACGGGACCGGCAGCGAGCGAGACATTCCCACCAAGTGTGAGGGAGCCGGCCTGAGAGAAGGTTTTGACGGCGTTCGAGTCGTTGAGGATGAAGACGAAATCCGTGAGCTCGAAACCGATCTGTCCTCCGAAGCCAGCGCCTCCGGTTGCGATCGCACTGGGCGCGCTCCAGCTGCCGTCTGGTAGCCGTGCAACGACAAGACCACTTCCAAATCGTGCCGAGCCAAGGAAGCCGGCCTTGATGACAGTGAGGATAGCGAGGCCCTAGACAGAGAAGAAGTAGCGTCAATAAACTGAGTCCAAACCAGTCTTCGTGGCTGGTTGCGGGTGACACATGCGATCCGCGAGACACATCAAGACAGGGTGGCGCCGCCCAGAGAACTTCAGAAGAGGGGTCAGACTAACCTTGGCCTGGGCAAGAACGGAGGGAGGAATGACTTTGTCAGGACCAAAGGACTGTCGAGGATCTACGAACGAGGCGAGAATCTTTCCGCACTTCTTGCACTCCGCTGTCGTGGGTGCAGTTCCAAGTCAGCGATCATGCGTACGAGGTGGCTCGCGGGACAGCCGGGAGCCTAGGCAGGCAGGCGAGCGAGACAGCTCGGGACAGGACTTACACGCCATAGACGACGGGAGAGGGTTGTTGATACCCATGGCTGCTGGATTTCACAGGTTCTGTAGCGACAGAAGAGCAGCAGGATGTACCGGAGAAGAGAGGGTGCTGGATTGGCGCACTCTTTTGCGAGGTAATGTTGTGCGGATGATGTGGTTGCGATCCAAAGCTCACTGGGGGAATGATGTGGGGTTAAGCCGATATGATGGCTGGTGGAGTTCGAGCTTATGATTAGGCCGCCCGTCACCGACCCAAAAGTTTCGAGGGCGAAGTGGGAGCGAGCAAGGCAAAGGTGATAAAACAGGCTGGTCTAGTGTAGGTATTGGCACCTAGAGCCAAAACGCTTTGTTCGAATATGGCAGAATAAGGAGGAGGAGAAAGACGCAGTGCCGCATGAGAAACAAGAAGTATCACACAGCACAGAGCAAACACAAGAAAGCTGCCGCGCGTCGGTCGCCACGAGGCTGGGCGTGCTGGGCTATGAGGATCACCACAATCACCTTACCAAAGTAATAAAATCAAAATTTCTAAGATGGGACACGGCACAGCATAGCGCGCGCTGCCCAGGACTGCTCTGCTGACTGTCTTCCAAAGCGAATCCATCAAACGATTCTGCGGGGAAACTGGCCCCCATCTCGCCCAACCAGGACCCCGCTGTCCACTCAGCATTTCGTCACAGGGGGCGCAACAAGTCCGACAGCGCTGGCTAGGAGGCCTGGAGGCACCCCCTGATTCATGCGTGGCGGTGCAGCTTAGCCCGCCAGCCACCAGACAAACCTTCCCCTAATCCCTAATCATTGCCAAAAGAAAACCGGCAGCGCCCGCCATGACGACGCATCACGAGGTCCCCTTTTGAAATCCATCCGTTCCCGTCTCTACCGAGCGTCCAGTCTCGACAGCCCACGATCCCGCGCAACGCACCCCCAATCCTCCCCTCCGCACTTTCTTCGCACAAATCTCTGCGATAACCAGCCGCAGCATACCGCGCCGCGATATCCGAACCTCCGCTCCCCTCCGTCGGGGCGCTCCTTGTCGAAACCCTCGGAGGCGCTCCCCCAAAGTACCTGAAACGGTGTCCCATCGCCCCGTTCGGACTGCGCACACTCCTGGACCCTGCGCCCTATCGGCCACATCATCACCACAGACGCAAAGACACGGACAGGTACCACCGCAGCCGCAGCAATGTCCGAAGCCTACGAGCGCGAGCGGCAGAACAACGCCCGCCTCGACGAGCTGTCGGCCAAGGTGTCGGCCCTGCGCGGTGTCACCATCGACATCTACGACAACGCGCGCGCCCAAGACGTCATCGACTCCACGGTACGTAATCGCGCGCAAAAAACGCCACAGCCCTCTCCTTTTTTATACATCGCCTCAAGTGTTCCCAGGCGGGGAGAATTTTTGCTGACACAGAATTGCGCTTGCTTTAGAACGACACCTTCTCCTCGATGGGTACGCAGATCAAGGGCTCGGCCGGCCGGCTCACGAGGATGGCGGCGTCGGGGAACAAGGTCGCCGTGCTGAAACTGGCTGGCATCCTCGTCGCCGTCTTCTTGGTGCTGTACTATGTGTGGAAGTTGATGTTCTGAAGCGCTGTCTTGCAGGGGAGAGAAAGAAGATCGAAAACCAGAGATGCCTTGGGTGCATCACAAAGATGAACAAGTAACAAATACCCTAATTTTCAGCATAGCAACGGCGTTCAGGCTAGTCAAATGGAAGATTGTATCAATATATCGCGTCAATATCGGGATAGACAAATGTTTCTGCATGTAAAATCATTTGCAACAATCAGGGGTCGCTATGAAGTCGTCTATGGGTAACGCCAGTACCATACTTTTGTGGATGACGGCGCAAACCTAAATCCATCGACAACCCTTTCATCATCGTTTGCTTCATTGCCACACATTACCAAACAGATCTTCATTGTTGCCGCCAAAGCTCGCCGCTGGCTTGCTGCTGCTTCCAGTACTGCTTGCCCATCCCCCAAACTCCTCATCCGCAGTTACTTTGGGCGCGGTGGTCAGGCCGCCAGATGCACCGGGCACGACGCTCTGGTTGGCAAACGAGTTGCCCGTGCTGCTGCCCCAGTTGAAATCGCTAGCAGGCGTAGCCTTGGTTGCCTCTGGGCTCTTGCTGGGGGCAGCGGCCGTCGTGTCAGGGGTGCTCCATGCATTGCCGCCCCAGACGTCAGAACCACCCCAAGCAGCCGAAGATTGAGCCAGCGAAGCCATGGGGTTCGCGGCTTGGGCGGCAGGTGGTGACGTCGCCACCGGAGATTTGGGCTGGCTTGCAGAGAGGTTGAAAACTGAAGTTGCGGACGCCGATGGCATGGGATTAGGTATTGCAGGCGCAGGGGCTGCCGCAGGCTGGGCCGGGGAAGAGAAGTCGAACAAGTCTCCGAGAGCTGCAGAAGCTGGGGCTGGAGCGGCTGCGGGTTTGGGAGGCGCCGCCGAGAGAGTGGGAGACGAGAATGCACTGTAGTTGGGAGAGGTCGGCTTCGGCTGCTGAGACGCCACCGGGGCCGCTGGCTTGGAGTCAAAGAAGCTTCCACCACTCAGGTTGGAGAAGGCAGAGTTGTTGGATTGAGGGGCCGGGCGACTACTCGAAAAGTTGCCCAAGCCGGCGAAAGCGGAACTCTGTGGGCTCTTGGGGCCGGAGGAGCTCGAGAAGCTCAGGCCGCTGAATGCATCTGTAAGGCCCGCGCTCGGCTGCTGAGGGGCTGCTGGGGACTGCATGCCGCTGAAAGACCCAGAGGGTGCGTGGGAGCTCTGTTGCGGTTGAGCTTGGGCTTGGGGGCGAGGTGCGGTGGCATAGAGCGACAGAATAGACTGCTTCAGGTCTGGCCGAGACTGACCTGCCGATCCAGATGTTCCAGTGGTGCTGGCGGGGCGTGGAGGTGCGGCAGTTTCTGTGCCCAGGAAGTCGAGGCCGAGGAGCGAGTCCTTTGTGCTTGTGGCCTTGGGAGGTGCCGGTTCGGCTTTGGGCGGTACTTTGCTGGTCGGCGGCGGGCCAGCAGTACTGGCTCGCTGGGGGATGGGATCTCCTCCAATGCCGCCGATCAAATCAGCCTGCTGAGGCGCTGCCGACTTTCCCACCGATTGTTTCCTGATAGACTCCTTGCGCTCGATGTTCTGCTTCTCCTTGACGATGCTGAGCGGGACATCATCGTCGCCCTCGGCATCTAGAGTAGCAGGATCGGGGATGGGGCCGTCCATGGTCCACCGCTTGAGCTCGTACTTTGTGCGAATGAAATTCTCAATCTTGGCCTCGGAGGGAACATGGCCTGGCGCCAGCTTGGCTTCCCAATACTTGTTCGCGCGCGCATTGCCCCAGCTCAGGATGCTCTGCAATTGTTCGTCGGTCCACGAATCCAGATCGACAGACTTGACTCGGCTAATGTGCGTGCCCATGCCACGATGGATGCCCGAGCAGCGGATGCAGATAAAGACGCCCAGGTTCCAGCTGGCCCATCGCGGATCTGTAGTAGCTGGTCAGAATCGAGTAGCGGTGATAGGCTTGAGGGATACCTCAGGAGTCGGTGGGGGCTCACGTTTGTTCCTCTTGCAATCGGCGCAGACTTTATTGGCCTCCAGCTTGAGCAGGCTCTTGATCGTCTGCTGGTTCTGGGCTGCGCGCTCAGCAGCTGGGTTCGGCGGTCTCCTGGACATCTTTCGGGCAGCTTCCAAGGGTGTGGGACCGCTCTGACAGATTCTAAATTGTCGGGATGCGCAATGGCTTTGGATAGTGGCGGTTTGGGACGACGAGAAGAAGTTGCAGGCGCAGCAAAGGCGAGGTATCAGAGGTCGCGTGCGGCGAGGGGCATGCGAATGGCTCTTTGGCACTTGACTGCCTGAAGTCGGAAATCCAAAGATCCAAGAAGCCAGCCAGACGTGTTAGATTGGCGGTTAGGTACCGATAAAGGAGGGACCCAATAATTTCAAGCGCCATCCTGTCATCGAGGGGGCATTGAACTGCACCTGAGACGCACTAACTACGGCTCTATTATGGACAGAATGCCAACTGCCATTTGCCTCCTTGCCAGCTGTTCTGATTGGGCGCACTCGTTTCTACCATCTTCTCTTCTACAGAGGATGGACAGCCTTAGCTTGCGCCCCCTCCTCCTGGCCTAAATGATAGAGTAATCATTCAACTATGACGCCCATGGCTTCGCATTAGCGCTATTTGTTCGCCCCCATTCTTAACTCGGTGCATGTCATGAAGCCGAAAGCTGAAGTCGAGGGCAAGTATTTGAATTACAGTTGATGACCAGATATGCCTTCGTTTTGCGGCGGAGCATCTTGAGTATTTGTCAAATCCCATTGAAACAATATCTTCCAGACCTCATAAGAGTATTTCATACTTCGTCCTGCCGACCCTTTCCCAGACTTCCTAGCTTCACACTCACACAAGTTCATCGCCCATGCGCTTCGCACAGCTCACCTCCATCTTCCGTGCCTTTCATACCCTGTCGTTTCTCACTCGTGCTACCCGCACAGCTGCGCAACACCAGCAGCCTCTCCTGCATTCTGCACCGCAGCGGGCCGTGCTCAGGTCTATGCCCTCGATACCACTGATCGGCAGCCTCTTCAGCTCAACCTCTGCCCAGAACAAGATGTCGTATCCAGACAAGAGAACCGAAGACGAGTGGAGAGCCGTCCTGTCGCCCGGTGAGCAACAACACACCCGCCGGCCCTGTGAGTGGTAAGAAAAGAAGACTAACCCCCCGTGGTAGAACAATTCCGTATCCTGAGAGAAAAGGGCACGGAGAGACCGGGCACCGGCAAGTTCGACAAGCACTACCCGGAGACCGGAGTATACACCTGCGCCGGCTGCAACGCCCCCTTGTACAAGGCCACCCACAAATTCTCTTCCGGGTGCGGTTGGCCGGCCTACTTTGACAGCATCCCCGGCGCCATCACCCGCCACGAGGACCGGGCCTGGGGCATGGCGAGGACCGAGATTGTCTGCTCCAACTGTGGCGGCCATCTCGGCCACGTCTTCAAGGGAGAGGGCTTCCCTACACCCACCGATGAGCGTCACTGCGTCAACAGTGTCTCTCTCAACTTCTCACCCGAGGACAAGCCTGTGGAGCCACTGAAAGAGGAGAGCAAGGCCTAATCCGTCAATGGTGCTGAGGACTGACCACACGTGGTCGGAGATGAAGTGAGAATTCGAGCCTACGGCCTTCCCCTAGTGATTAATGTTGCATGTAGTAATTCAATAACAGCTATGTGGCTGCCTTTCCCAGTCGTCCCAGTTGCGTTTTCTCTTGTATTGTTATTGGTCGTTGCGACTAGGTAAAATGAATCACGGTTTCATTCATATCGTACTTCAGCTACAGCCGCTAAGAGGTATAAGACATGGCAAACATTCTAACTGCGCTGGGCTGCAAACAGATCCTGACACCAGTTGCGTAAATCGGTCACCCGAGTGTGATCAACAGCATCCAACCTCCTACCACTGAGGCTCTCCCCGCTCCACCTTCGGGGTAACAACCGCATTCCGGTCCGCGAATGGGTCATTCTCGTCCTCATCCTCATAGCTATCCGCATCCGAATCATCGGGCTGCGGTCGTGGTGGCGGCCTGGACGAGGTTGGCTTTGCGCCCATTGGCCTAGGGGGTGCGGCCGGCCTAGTCGGCAGCGGTGGATTGGGTTCCATGCTCAAGCCACCCATTTCCGGCACGGGGTTGGTGGGCGATGCTCCTTCCTTGGCCTTCTCCGTGATCACTAGTGAAGCATTAGTTCGGTTCGTCGGTATTTCGTGTCCAAATCTTCTTACTTCTGTAGAGATGAGCTTGCTCCGCAAGGTCATCATCAGAGTCAGAGTCCGCGTCGATGGACCGATCAAGCTGCTCAAAAGTCATGAGAGCAGTGACAAGCTCGTCGTTGGCGTGCAGAAGGCCGCCGAGCCACTGCTCAGACTCGACATGATAGATCTAAAACTTGGTCAATATGAGCTGGGCACCATGTCGATACCAGAGGCTTACATAGCGCAAGACTCTCCTCCGGAGTGACTTGCAGGCCTCGAATCGATCAAGAACGAGCTGGTTCTCCGAGATGCGCTCCTGTTCACGGTTAATGCTCTGCAGCGCATTGAGGAGCCCAGTAGCAGCCATGGAGGCATCCGCGACAGTCGTTTTCATCGCCTCTTTCTCTGCCTCGAGGTCGAATGGTTTGCCCTTCCTGCCCTTCCTGTCCTTGTCCTTCTTCTTCTTGTCTTTGGACGAGCCCAGATAGCTGAAGGACTCAATTCGACCGGTAGTCTGCGTTGAAGGCGGTGACGCCCTGGAGGACGAGGGGCCTGCCATCGCTCTGGCAGCTTCCTCCTCCTCTTCTCCAAATGGATTCTCCGTCTCCCGGATCACCTTTGACCGTTCTTGAGTAACGACTTGTTTACGGCGAGGGAGTTCCTGGATGGGTCAGTATGCTAGACTGTCGATCGCCCAACGGAGTTTGCATACTTTGTACAGTTTGGCAATCCTCTCCAGGCCAGGCGTGTTCTTGTAATCAGTCGCCCAGCTCCGAAATAGCTCTGAGCATTTCTTTCGGACCTCGGGATCCGACAGGTCAGATGTGCCACACACACGCAGTCTCTCTAGGAGGGTCTCGTCCGCGAATGTGCGCTGAAAGCGAGGGCCGGCATTTTGAATAAGGCCGTCGAGAAGTGTCAGCGCACGCAGTTGGCGATGAACGCTGCCGTATTTCAGCTTCTTCCGAATGGCCCGGGCAGCTTCAGTGGCTCCTGTCGCGTCCTGGAGCTTGATCACCTCAACGAGGTCTGGGATCCCACTAAGATCATCTTCCTCATAAGCCTCACTAGTGAGGCGCTCGATGGTCACAGTGACTGCCGAGTATGGCTTCTTCTGTGAAGACGAAACAGGTAATGTCAGTAAACTGTTCACCACACATGCAGCACAACGAGTGCGATATTCCCAACCGTCATGGCCTTTCCATAACATAGGCAACCGACAACAGGCCGAGTCCTTACCTGAGAGAACATTGTGCCTGACTGATGAATGCGGTTACAGGTGGGTCACTGGAGCAATGCGCCAGGCGTGATGATGGCTGATGTTTGCTCCGCAAGACCTGCAAGTTCTCGTTCTGAGCTGGGCTGAACCTGGCCGCATATGTTCTTGGTCGTGTACACCTGTCCTTTTTCAGGGTATCTGAGTCTCTATCGAGTTGTATGTTTGAGTCGCGCGTTCAGGGAGCTCATCCAGCCACCCATGTCGGAGATGATGCCGGCAGCATGCGGTCGGAGGGGCTAGTTATGCTACGTGGGGTTGCTGGGTCTTGGCCCGCGTCACATGCTTATCGCTGCATTGCGATAAGGTGAGCAATGATATGCATGTATCCGGACAACAGTCACGACACGACATGGCACGATAGATGCCGATCACTTTCACAGAGGGCGGAGGAGGTGAGCAGATTTGCGCTTCGCATGACGGTAGGCGACATCAATCATGGGCAAGAGGTAAGAGATAGGTAGGTGCCTGGGAGCTCTCTCGCTCCCACCCAAGTTCATTGCGATTCTGCTCGCGCGTTAGCAACCTAGAACCCTTTTCACTGTTTGGGCAGGAGCGAGAGAGCCAACTGGTCCTGTAGAAGGAACAGCAGAGACTCCCAGATGTGCAGGTGTATGTCACCGAAAGAAGGTTTCAATCTGTGACTTCCTGAAAAATGGACCTACTCACCAGAACGACGGAAGCGACTTCCTCTGTCTCTAGGCAACGCCTTCTCAAGATTTAATCTAGGCGCCGACAATCATCTCCATACAGCATTTGGTACAAACACAACCAGACTTTCAATTTTGAGCTCTCGTCAGGCCCTGGAGTCTGATACTTAAAGCTCTTGGAACTCCTGATCTTCGATCTGTGAGGCTGTCTCTTCACCCCTCCTGGCCCATCACGCCCTCTCTCCCTCATATTACGCATATATACACTTCAACATGCCAGCCAACTGTCATTCCCATACGGTTGGAGAGGTGCCCGTTCCTACTCCTTGTTCCTCCCAGAAGCGAGCACTCGCAATAGACGACGAACTCAACTCCCAGAAGCGAAGACGATGCGACAAACCCGGTCATCCCTCCCTCCTTTACAGCCAATTGGCGAACAACTTCACTCAGGCAGTAGATTCGGAGACCGAGGCCTCGACGTTCCAAGCTTCGTCATCTGTTCCTCCCAAATCTCACTGCATCCCATCCCATGTCCCAGACCTTCAACAGATTGACGCTGAAGAGGAGGAATGGACACAAATCTTTGATGTGTGTGAGGAGGAAATCCGCTCTTCTTCGACCATCTGTGGAAACAAAGTTGGCCGCACACCAAGCATCGAAAATCTTGTAACATACGGAAGTCTCCAAGATACCGGCCATGCCGAAGAAATGGTGTTTGAAGACGACGTGGGCATGACTGAGGCAGCCATGCTTCAGCTGAATTTCTCAGACATCATCATGCCGATGGAGAACGACGCCAGATCAATGCAGAATTGTGCCACACACGACGCTTTGGAGGCCATGGAACCGGCTCCCGGTTTTCGTAACCGCTCCCTGCATCCCGAAGATGAACTTTTTGCGCTCGATCCGTCTGAGGAACAGGATTTGGTACAGCTGCTAGATCGAACTACTGCTACAACCAGTGCTCTGGGATCAAGTGCCTCTGATGGTACAATCAATGGATGGTCTTCTTTGCCCAATGGACTCATCTCGAGTGGACCATGCATGGGTCCTTCAGTCAATCACTCTTGGGAGCCAACACCACCGTCAACAATGGGCTGTGTCAATGAGGATGACGGTATGCGTTGTTGGGCAGAGATGACAGCTTGCGACAACGACAACGCCAACGCCAACACCAACGCCAGTGACAGTGACAGCGGCATTGAGGACGACGATAGCGACTATGATGACTATGATGAGGATGGCTTCGAGGCGACTCTTCAGAGAGAGTACCATCTGTATGTTGCAATTTCCACTGATGAAACTCAATACTAAGACGGACTTTTAGGGATATGCTGGCAAATGTTGGGTATTCCCGTGAGGATTGACCAACACAATTGCCTGACACGACTTCTGTGGGCAAGGCAACGAAGATGCTTCAGAGATATACATATCAGGCTTTCGAATAGGGGTTGCTATGATTGCCATCTTTTCACAACCCTATGATCCAAGGTCCAAATGGAGTGTTGGGGTGGATTTGCTTCAAGATGGGTTCTGACTAATTTCAATGTATTGCACGGGAAATAATGGGATCAACTAGATGTCCAAGTCTTCGGAGGCTGTTCCTAGTGGTAGAAATCTTTTACATCCCTTTTCTAAGCGCTAGTTTGACTTCGTTTGAATCTGAACCGCTTCTTTCAGTAGGATATCCCATGCACTCATCTCGTCTGAGATGTAGAGGCCCTCTTCACGTGGACTGCTCTTCGGAGTACAGCCGGCCACTATAGGGCTCATCAAGCTTGAAGGACAACCCTCAACTTAGCAGGCAAACTTTTAGGTCTAGAAGTGTCCTGAATAATCAATGCCGCCTAGGAACATCCATGACCACTCACCGCTTGGTTTCAGAATAGCTTCATACCATGAGGCAAAGCCAGAGAAAAAGAAGCATGGCGGCACAAGCCAAATTCCGTCTGAGCCATACTAAGGGTCAGTCCGTGTAAGAGCCACATAACCTAGTGGGCCAGGAGGAGTGATGTTTGGGCAACACATTCTACAGAATTGGGCATCGAAGAGGCATTGATCCATCCGTAGCTCGTGCATCTAGGTTCGGGTGATGTGGTTGCCCCATCAGGAGCGAGCACCCAAAGTCGATCTGCCAAGATCTCTCCAACCCGGAAACTGGCCCGTCGCCATCAAGCCTCCACCAACCGACTGCTACTCTACTCCGTCGCTTTGGTCGAACCCTCCGGTCCGTACACTCCGACTTTGTTCAACTAGCTACTCTGACCTGTGTATATCATTCTATTTCGGTACTCTCTCTCTCAGTGCCCAGACCTGAACCAGCATGCTCCGCGCACGTCGAGCCAATGCAACCCTTGCGGCTCCTCCATGGTGGCAAGCGTACTTGCTATGCCACGGTTGGCTACGGGTTAGATGAAAGCTTGGACGGCCCCAGTCGCATTACATCCGACACGGCCAGTCACCTTCCGTTGATCTGTTTGAAACCGACGATCTGCGGGCAGCTCTGAGAGCTTGCCAGCGAGAGCTTGTTTCTGCGTCTCTGATAACGATCAGACGAATAAGTGCGCAAGTATCGTGCTCTGCCGCTTGGAAATGAACTTCCTTCATGATATCGTTCTCAACAGAGTGATGCAATCATTCCGAGGAGCACCCACGCCAAGAATCGCAAAGCCCGGAAATGAAGCCTGCGCTGCTGCACCTTTGCATTTAGCCAGATTACTCGGTTCGACTGCCGTTGCAACGGCACAACCCCCAGACCCCAGATCTGGCCTGCCGCTCTCCCGTGCTAGTGCAGATGGGAACGAGTGACGAAGGCAAACGGGGGTAAGTCACAAAGCACAGACGAAGTGTTGATGTGTTAGAGGTGACACTGTGAGAAACGCTTTCTCAAGCTGCGGTACACGCCAGCGGGGTTGGAACTTATGCCTGCCACTCCCAAAGCACCAAATTCGGTAGGCTTGTCCATGTCGAATAGATTGCTTGCAATATACGGGCGCCTTCCAAGTGGCTAGTTCCTTGGCCTTCTGTCATGAGGACTCATCTGTCGATGCTGACACAAAGAGGTGTGCGCAAGTTTTGATGTTGACTCGCCAGCAATGGCTTGGGTGTGATGGATATAAAAGTCCAAGACAGTTCTGCTCATGTCTTGGCACTCACGATGAATCTCTAGCAGTCTCATTGCACTTCAAAGTCGTGACCGACTGACCAACTTGGCCGCTCTTTTCAAAATCGTTCTCCCGTCCAAGACTCTTCTCAGTCCCAGACATGCAGCTGATAACATCTCTCTTGCTGGCCGCAACAGCAGTCAATGCCCACTGTGAGCCGTAGCGTGCCAACATGCTCCCGAGACGACCGGTATTAACAGAAACAATAGATACCTTTGACTCGCTGTATGCCGATGGCAAGGCCACAGGGACCTGGCTCGACGTTCGGAAGACCATCAACTGGCAGAACAACGGGCCAGTGACTGACGTGAAGTCCAAGGACATCCGGTGCTATGAGCTCAGCCCCGGCAAGCCCAGCGAGACTTACAACGTGACGGCGGGCTCGACCATCGGCTTCAACGCCAACCCAAACATCTACCACCCCGGGCCGCTGTCGTTCTGGCTCGCCAGGGTCCCGGATGGACAGAGCTTCTCTAGCTTTGACGGGGACGGAAACGTCTGGTTCAAGATCTGGCATGAGCAGCCGAAGTTCGGCCAGCAGCTCACTTGGACAAGTAATGGTACGTGGCGCCTTTTTCTTTCTTGTCTCGCCTGTCAGTCTGTCAGCTAACAAGTATCGATTCGTAGGCATGAAGACTCCTTCGGTCACGCTCCCCAAGTCCCTTCCGAACGGGCAATACCTCTTCCGTATCGAGCATATCGGGCTGCACGTTGCCCAGAGTGTTGGAGGTGCTCAGTTCTATATTTCCTGTGCCCAGATCAATGTCAGCGGAGGTGGCAGTGGCACTCCTGGTCCTCTAGTTGCTCTGCCTGGTGCATACAGTGCACAGGACCCAGGCATTCTGATCAACATCAACTGGCCCATTCCTACTTCTTATAAGAACCCGGGCCCTGCACCTTGGACTGGTTGAGAGACACATTCGGAAAGGGCAGGGAAGAGGAAGAGAGTGATTCCAGTGGTATTACATTCCTGTATGCGTTAGTCATAGCCTTTTATTCACACCACATGCATGCGATTGCTTGTACTTACAATACGGACTTCATGAACATCAACCTGCATACTCTGCTAATGTGAGATTAGAAAATCAGGATGTGAACGGTTTCCAGATGCAATAGGTGGACTTTCTTTTCTCAAGTCTCGAGGTGGTCCTTATGTAACATCTACTCAACTGTCCTTATTTATCCGCGTGCCTCTCCCCTCATTGTCTGCACTCGCTCTCGGTGCAGAGCGCCCCGGACTGTGGCGGCTCCCACATCCCCGGCTATCGCGAGCCTGCATATGGAAGGGCAATATATCCGGTATAAGGGCCCCCCTTCGTAGTGCCGCCACGACGTTATGATATAAGTAGAAAGAAAGGTTTCTATTAGATCTTGCAACCTCTTGTTATACATACATATACACCTCCCACTTTGCCGCCTAGATTTCACCCTTGCCCTGAACCCGTAATACTTACCCTCCGACGCTTCTCCCAAACCACCGAAGCAGACCCCATGCGCCGCCAATCCCTCCTCGCCGCCCTCGCGGCCACTCTACAGCCCCTGGCCTCCGCCGCCCCGGCGACGGTCCACCTCTGCGGCGACAGCACCATGGCGCACCAGAGCCCGTCGGGCAAGATCCAAGGGTGGGGCGAGTACCTGCAGTACAGCCTCTCCCCCTCGGCCTTCCGGGTCAACAACGCCGCCGTGTCGGGCCGCTCGGCGCGCAGCTTCACGCGCGAGGGCCGGTTCGACGCCGTGGCCAAGGCCGTGCGGCCCGGCGACTGGGTCGTCGTCGAGTTCGGGCACAACGACGGCGGGTCCCTGAGCCCCGGCCGGGACAACGGGCGCACCGACTGCTTCGGCGAGGGCAGCCAGACGTGCACGACGGCGTATGAGTGAGTGCTTATTCCCCCCTCCTCCCCCCTTGCTCACCACAGAGTTATGCAGAAAAACCAAACTCAGCGGCTAAAATACACAATCTCCCTTCCTCCTCCGCAGCGGCAAGACAGAAATCGTCCAGACCTTCCCGACCTACCTCAAGGCCGCGACGGCGCAGTTCCTCGCCGCGGGCGCCAAGGTCGTCATCTCGTCCGCCACGCCCAACAACCCCTGGGAGTCCGGGTCCTTCTCCTGGTCCGGGACGGACCGCTTCACCTACTACTCGTGGCTCGCCGCGTCGCAGGCCGGCGGCACCGCGAGGGGCGTGTACTACGTCCCGCACGGCGCCTACGCCGCCCAGGCCATGAAGAACATGGGCCGGCAGGCCGTCAACGACAACTTCCCGCAGGACCACACGCACACGTCTCCTTACCTCGCCGACGTCATGTCTCGCGCCTTCGTGCTCGGCCTCCGCTGCGGCACGAGCGAGCTCGGCAGGACGGGCGTCGTCAACTCGACGTCCTCCATGACGAGCACCTTTCTCGGCAACTGCATCCCCGCCGCCAACGCCTCCATGCCGCTATGAGACGAGAGTAATTAGCCCTGCGCATGTGCGAGATGAAGGGAGGTGCACAACAAGGTGGTACCGGACTCTGATGAGCCGTGTGAACTAGGACGATTTTTAGCATAAAACAAACCAGGACAATCAAAGTCTCGACTTCAGGTATCATAATGCTTTTGAATTGACTGGATGTACTCTAGCGCCGATGCCATGGAATCAGACGAGAAGGCCATGTATGTCAAAGCCCCTGCGACTCCCGATGCTTGATCCTTGCGCCTGCCATTGAAATTTCATACGCAACACCGATCAAAGTCCAGAATCGGACTGGGTGATTCAAGAAAAAAGATTTTACTTTCTTTTCGCGGCTAATAAAAAAACAACGGGGAATCTATGGTATTACAACTCGTCATGGCTCGGGGGCTCATCCGCGCCCTCGCCACCAGCGCCACCAGCACCTCCAGAGTACAGCTTGCTCGTGATCGGGTAAGCGACGTTCGAGAGCTTCTCCTTGGCCTCCTCGAAGTCCTCAGTGGTGGCAGTGGCGGCGTTCTCGTCAAGCCACTCGGTGGCCTCCTTAACGGCATCGAGAATCTGGTTTAAGGTCAGTATTGGATAACCGGCAATATGAGAAAGAGACTGCATGTGTCAACTTACGGTCTCCTTGTCCTCCTCGTCGATCTTGCCACCAAGGCCATCCTCATCGTTGACCTGGTTCTTAAGGCTGAAAGCGTAGTTCTCAAGGCCGTTTCGGGCCTCAATACGCTCACGAGTGGCCTTATCCTCCTCGGCATACTTCTCAGCCTCGGCAACCATGCGGTCAATCTCGTCCTGGGTCAGGCGACCCTTGTCGTTGGTGATGGTGATGGACTCCTCCTTGCCAGTGCCCTTGTCGTGAGCAGAGACCTTGAGAATTCCGTTGGCGTCAAGCTCGAAGCTGACCTCAATCTGGGGAACACCGCGAGGCGCAGGGGGGATGCCGGTAAGCTCGAACTTGCCAAGCAGGTTGTTGTCCTTGGTCAAGGAACGCTCACCCTCGAAGACCTGGATCAGAACCACGGGCTGGTTGTCGGCAGCGGTGGAGAAGATCTGGCTCTTGCGGGTAGGGATAGGAGTGTTACGGGGGATAAGCTTGGTCATGACACCGCCGGTGGTCTCGATACCGAGAGTGAGCGGGTTCACATCCATGAGAACGATCTCCTCAGTACCCTCCTCGCCGGAAAGGACACCAGCCTGAACAGCGGCACCGAAGGCAACAGCCTCATCAGGGTTGATACCCTTGCTGGCCTTCTTACCACCAAAGTACTCCTCGATGAGGGACTGGACCTTGGGAATACGGGTGGAACCACCGACCAGAACAATGTCATCAACATCGGCCTTGGTCAGCTTAGCGTCCTTGATAACCTGCTCAACAGGCTTGATGGTCTTCTTGAACAGGTCCATGTTCAGCTCCTCGAACTTGGCGCGGGTCAGGGTCTCGGAGAAGTCGTTGCCCTCAAAGAAGGCCTCAATCTCGATACGGGTGGACATCTGAGAAGAGAGGGTTCGCTTGGCCTTCTCGGCCTCACGCTTAAGCTTGCCCATGGCCTTGGCGTCCTTGGTGATATCGACGCCGTTCTTCTTGTTGTACTGCTTGGCAAAGTGGTTGATGATGCGCTGGTCGAAATCCTCACCACCGAGATGGGTGTCACCAGCGGTAGCCAAGACCTCGAAGACACCCTGGTCGATAGAGAGCAGCGACACATCGAAGGTACCACCACCCAGGTCGAAAACGAGGATAGTCTGCTCCTTGCCGGTCTTGTCGAGACCGTACGCAATAGCTGCGGCGGTGGGCTCGTTGACAATGCGGAGAACATTGAGGCCAGCGATAACACCAGCATCCTTGGTGGCCTGGCGCTGGTTGTCGTTGAAGTAGGCGGGGACGGTAACGACGGCGTGGGTAACCTTCTTTCCGAGGTAGCTCTCGGCAACCTCCTTCATCTTGCCCAGGACCATGGCAGAGACCTCCTCGGGAGTGAACTGCTTGTCCTGGCCGTTGACGGCGACGGAAACCACGGGCTTGCCATCCTTGTTGACAACCTTGTAGGGGAAGTGCTTCATATCGGTCTGAACATCCTTGTCGGAGAACTTCCGGCCGATGATTCGCCTAGGTCACATGCATTAGCAGAGGCACAGTGACACGAAAGTGACCGAACCAAAATACTTACTTGATATCAAAGATCGTGTTGTGGGGGTTCGAGGCGGCCTGGTTCTTTGCGGCGTCACCGACTAACCGCTCCTCCTCGGTAAAGGCCACGTATGACGGGGTAATACGGTTTCCTGTACGGAGAGAGAAAATGTGAGCTCAAAGCCAGCGAAAACAAAAGCGATCTCGGCAGCAGGGATGTACCTTGGTCGTTGACAAGAATCTCGACCTTGCCCTTCTGCATCACACCGACACAGCTGTATGTGGTTCCCAGATCCTGACGAAGACAGTGTTAGCTCCTGAAAAGCGCAAGCCAGGTCGGTGAGGTGGATGGAGGGGTTGGCGCAACTTACAATACCGATGACAGTTCCGTAGTTGTCAACCTCGTCAGCCTTGGCCGAGGTGAAGGCCAAGGGGGAGAAGAGCAGGCAAATCCAGAGGACAAGCCCGAGACCGATGGTCCAGTTGGTTTGCGTTCTCGACGCCATGGTGGAAGCTCTGTGAGATGGCGCTCTCTGCTAGCAGGAAGCTCTCTCGGAAAGGTTGGAGGGGAGAAAGGAAAAGAGAAAGTCGAGGAAGCGAGGTCGCACAAAAGAGATGACCGCGATGTCCTTCCGTTCAAGACAAGACCACACTGAGCTGTGGAATTTGCAAACTGAAGAAGTAGAATGGGGGGTGGGTGCGACAAGAAGAGAGAATTTCAAGTGATGTTTTCTCTTATATGTGGTCACAGCCAAAAAGAACAGCTAGCTCCAGCATCGACTTGCTCCAAAAAAGTCGAGGTGTCAAATTGGCGAAAGGACAGATTGCACACATAAGCCAGGGGTTTGGGTGGCCACTACCCACACGTGACAGGGGTCTTTAGGTGAGGCCAAAGGGTTGCAGATGGTTTGCTATTGGGCCCGTGCTGCCTGTTGGCGCCCTGTCCCTCTCTGACCATCCGCTGTAGGAGCCCCTGTACAAGTACCTGGCGGTAGTTGCCCACCACGCCCACTTAGCCCACCCTTAGGTATCAAGACCTCACCCCAGGACCACCAAAGGGCGATTCACGCCGACCCTACACAGCGGTGAGGAGGCTCCATTTGTATCGGTACATGGAACCACCTTCTCCAAGGAGACTTGAGATGGAAAACCATCGAAACCATCACTCATTCTCACCGTCAAGTTCCTTCTTTGTCCAACCAAGCAGCTGCATGATGCTCAAATAGCACTTATCTGTGCAATGCTGCTGCTCTTTTTGATGGTTCAGCAAATTTCAGGCTTGATTTCTTTATACAGCAGCAGTTCGATGCATGCATTTGCCCCTGTTGCTTCAACGCTTTGATCTAAATGCCTTCGAAGATGGTTGCTTTCCTCTTGAGCCAAGTCCCTCCCGAGATACCTGTTTAGCAGCCAAGGCCTAACCGCCACTCGATGCCTTCTTCCATACAAGTACAAGTAGAACAGATATCATTCATCTTGAAATATCTACTTGTATGAGTCAGATGGGCTCTCATCCGCCACAGTGGCTCCGTGACGGAACCTCTTTCTACTTGTATCTTGAATTCTTCTCCAACAGGCTCCGTGTCTGAGCTACCTAGGTAGGTACCTTAGTTAGACTAGCTGGAGAATCTGCCACAGTGGCCTCTTCACGCCGCCAGGCGGGAAAAAATGCCACCAATTCTAGCAGCTTCCGCGCAAAGCGGCACCAGCGGGGCGGTAGACCTCCAAGGTCCTTTCCAGCCTCTTTTGCAGGGGTAAAACGGGGTCCCTAGGCTCCTGGGTGGGGGACAAAACACTAATCCTACGACTCAACTCGGCGCAGCCAGTCACAGTCACTATTTTTAATTGTCCGACTAGTATTGTACAAGTAATAGCCCATCTATGAGAATCATCTCAGACAAGAGAGCCGAGTTCTGGAGCTTCCAAATTCTATGATGCTGCCTTGTCCGCGGGCTTAGGACTCCGGCAGAGGGAAAGATATAGCACCCTCTGATTTCTTTCAATGAACTGAATCCGGGTTCCGTAGACAGGACTAAGAACATCAGGTTTCATGCCTTTTCCTCAAAGCTCTCCCCGCAGAGGTGAGGTACTTGTACACACGTGGTTTCCACGTAGTGCTCATGAGGCAAAGGTCTGTCCCCTTCAAAATATGCCACTATACTCGCTCGAATGTTATTGCTGGTTGCAATCCAGTTTTATTGTGTCTACCCGTCTTGGCTCATCTACTCCAACAAGCCAGCAGCGACTGTCTCCCCAGAACTGCGAAGGACGACCCTCTGTCCAGGTTCTAATGGCACTTTGGACGCCATCTTGACAACAATCCTTGCAACATTGGCTGGCTTGACAATCTTCGGCTTCTTTTTGATGACTGCCCCTGTTGTTTTGTTCAAGATTGCAGTGATCTCCTGTATTTGACCACCGGTATGCAACCGACCCCGGTGAACGTCCACCTGCATCGGCATCAAGATATCGAATGCAAGGGCTTTCATGGTGAACGTGTCGATGCAGCTCACAGGATTGTTCGGGTCACAAATGATGTCTCCCACCCGAACATGGATAGGATCGATGTTGGAGAGGTGAATGACGACGTTCTGGCCAGCAACAGCCCAGTCCACGGGCTCCATGTCGAGCTCAAGCGCCTTGACGTAGGCTTTCTCTCCAGAAGGCTGGACCAAGAGGGCATCTCCATTCTGGAGAGATCCAGCATCCACGCGCCCTGAGATGGTCAATGGGCTGAGCGCGGTCTTATAGACTTCGGACACCGTCATACGAAGTGGTTTGTGTAGGGCGCGAGCCATTGGCTCTGAATTCTCCAATTCCTCAATCAGAGTCGGACCTTTGTACCACGATATTGCAGGATCGTCTGATCGCTTTACAATATTGTCGCCGTGGAGACCTGAGAGGGGGACGAAACTGATGTTCTTGGTTTGAAATCCTGTCGCAGAAAGGAAACCGGATACTTGGTGAGAGATCTCGTCAAACCTCTCTTGTGACCACCTGACCGTATCGAGCTTGTTCACGGCAACGATGACCCGTGATACACCCATACTCCGGATGAGCAGCGAGTGCTCTCGTGTTTGGCCCTTGAGACCTGATTCGAAGGCGCCGGTGCTCGCATCGATCACCAATATCGCAAAGTCTGCTTGACTTGCACCGGCAATCATATTCGGAATGAAGTCGCGATGACCCGGAGCGTCAAGTATCGTAAATGATGTGGTCTCGGTTTCGAAACGGTTGGTGGCGATATCAATCGTAACACCTCGAGACCGTTCTTCGGTGCCCTGGTCTAAAACCCATGCCAGAGCGAAAGACGACTTTCCGAGGCTTTCTGCTTCCTTCCTGTACTTGTCGATCGTCCTTTGGTCGACAACTTTCAAATCAAGAAGCAAACGGCCCATCAGCGTGCTTTTACCAGCATCGACGTGACCGACCACAACGAAACTGGCGGTCTTTTTACTCTTCTTCTTCTCAAACTCCTGAAGAACATTGAGGTTCTTGCTCTTAGGAAGAGGCGTATCGTCAACTTTGAGGGTCTTGACACCGTTCGTGGCGCTGTCAACTTTATCGTCACCGCCACCCTTCTTCTTCACAGGGGCAGTTTTTGGCTTGCCGGCTATCGTGTTGGTCAGTACAGTGATCTGGCTTTACTTTCTTGCCTGTCCCGAAAGCGAACCTTTCGCTTGCGCATTCAACACCACATCATCAGGGGAAGGCCCGGAGAATGCAGATGCCAAATCAGGGTGGTAGGCCATATAGGGAGGGAGGAAGAACTGCTGAGAGGGCGAGCGTCTTTGTTTAGCTGAAGCAGATCCGGTGAGAGTCATTGCAAACGCGGATGGAGCTGCCTGAAGCGGCTCAGCATCTTCCAAGGGCTTTGCGTAGGAAGGAACGTCGGCGTCCATGGTTGGCGACATTTGTTGAAGGTCAACTGGAGGCGTGCATTGCGATACATGGCTAGAAGGGGGACCAGACTCGAGGTCTTGATCCTGGGCGAGCTTGCGCCGCTTTGCTAGACCCCCAAAGGCTGGTCTGGTGTTTTCGCCTCGTAAGGGCCTGCTAGCCGATGTCTTTTCCGGGTGATGTTTGAAATCTTGGTGTTGCGTCGAGCTTGACCCAATTTCTTGTATGGAAAGCTTTTCCATCTTTTCTTGAGTGCCTAGCACCTTTTCTTCCGACTTCTTCTCGCCGGCCTTCTTTTTCCGCGCGGCTGCCAGCGCTTGAAGTTTGGAAACTTTGGGTTCCGTGCCACCACCCAACAAGCCGCCACGAGGCCGGCTCGGAGCGGTCAAGACTGCCTCTCTATCCTTGGGGATATTGAGCCACGGCATGTCGCTAAAGAAGGCGGCAAAAGACATGCGGTTGGACTCTAGTCCGCGGTGACAGGCTCCTTCGGACATTGTCAACGAGGTGGGCCTGACCTTTTCGGGTAGAGATTCGGAGTCCTCCGGGATGCCAATGATGCTCGCTGGTCTGCTTCGGCGGAACAAAAGACGGCCACTTGGCTGCTGGGCACGATCAAGGAGAAAAAGATGCTTACCTGCGCTCTCTGGCTTCGGTCCCTTGGGCTTGGCAGGCTTTGCTGGCGGTGGAGCGATGTATTTGCTGAGTAGATATGTGACCGACTTGTCCACGTCGTAGTAGTAATGCCATAGCGCCTCCTGTATCTGCTTAACTGTGACCTTGCTCGCCTCATTCCCCAGTGCCCGTTGGACCTCTGTCGTGGCCTCGTTCATCTGAGCTTGATCTTCAGGGCTGAGCTGCTCCCCTTCATCCTCGTCTGAATAACCTCCTTCATACTCGTCGAGATCATTCTGGTAATCATAATTCTGATATGCGCGATGGCGCGACATCTTTGCGCCATGGGCGAGCTGTCCAACGCAAGAATGACGTAACAGGTCGCTGTGTTTGATGGTTGTCTAGGAGGAAAAGAGTGCTGACCCGTCGGTGAAGATTTCATAAAGTCAGAAACCTCCAGAAGGGCTGGTTCCAACCACGCTATTCAAGTAGCTTCGCGAAAGAGAAAAGTGAAATGAAGTGCTCGAGCTTTAATGACACATCATGGACGACAACGTTAGAACATGGTGGGGTTGCCTGTAGTCTTGAGCCCACCAGACCCGTGGATTGGCTTGGAGGGGTACATCACTGACCAGAGTTGACCCCCCCTGTCCAGGCGCTATCGATAGTGATAGCGGTCTTTGGTTTCACCGCTCCCCGGCGGCCAGGCGCGACTCTGTGGATTGATTGACTGATTGATTGAGCCAGTGGAGCCTAATCCAAGCTCTAGCATTTTTACATTTTGAAGAAAAGGGTACAGAGCGCGGTGGATTAGTGACAACCTCTAATAGCTTCCAAACTCAGCAACAGGTGTCCAGCTATCCTCCACGTTGCGTCTCGTGGATCGCCTTTCAACTTTTCGGACATCTATTCTCAGTTTGCCATAGTTCCAGATATTCAGCATGGCGATGAGTACGTCTTCCCCAGCTCCTAAACATTGTGTTCCCTGCTAACATGTGTGCCTAGATCTGGATCTTTCCAACGGTGAGCTGCGATTCCAGTCGGATCCAGGGCATGCGACCGTTGCTAACCCATGTAACAGCGGCGGTGATGAAGGATGACCAAGGTCGGCCTTTCATTGTCGTCAGGGAGTAAGCCTGCCTTGTTGTGCCTTTGCCGCTGTCGCCCGCAAACTTACAAATCCATCTAGTCAGGGAAAGAAGAAGCGCCAGTACGGCAACGAGGCCGTCAAGTCACACATTCTCGCCGCCCGGACGGTCGCAAACATTGTCAAGTCCTCCCTAGGCCCCCGCGGCCTCGACAAGATCCTCATCTCCCCCGACGGCGATATCACGATAACGAACGATGGAGCGACCATCCTGCAGCAGATGGAGATCTCGAACCATGTCGCCAAACTCCTGGTAGAGCTGTCAAAGTCGCAAGATGACGAGATCGGTGACGGAACCACTGGTGTCGTCGTTCTGGCTGGCGCTCTCCTGGAGCAAGCTGCTGAGCTGATCGACAAGGGAATTCATCCCATCCGAATTGCCGATGGTTACGACCAGGCATGCGACATCGCTGTTGCCGAGCTCGACCGGATCTCGGATGTCATCGAGTTCAGCAGGACAGATACCAAAAACCTGATGAAGGTTGCGCGCACCAGTCTAGGAAGCAAGATCGTTTCCAAGGCTCACGACCAGTTTGCCAAGATCGCCGTCGATGCTGTTCTGTCCGTAGCGGATCTGCAGCGCAAGGATGTCGACTTTGAGCTCATCAAGGTCGATGGCAAGGTCGGCGGCTCGCTCGAGGATACCATTCTCGTGAACGGTGTCATCATCGACAAGGACTTCTCACACCCTCAGATGCCTTCAGAAGTCCGGGACGCCAAGATCGCCATCCTGACCTGTGCTTTCGAGCCGCCAAAGCCCAAGACCAAGCACAGACTAGATATCACCTCGGTCGAGGAGTTCAAGAAGCTGCAGAACTACGAGAGGGAGAAGTTCATCGAGATGATCGAGCAGATCAAGGACACCGGCGCGAACCTGGCCATCTGCCAGTGGGGTTTCGATGACGAGGCCAACCACCTGCTGCTGCAGAACAAGCTGCCCGCTGTTCGGTGGGTCGGCGGCCCGGAGATCGAGCTGATTGCTATCGCTACCAACGGTAGGATAGTACCGCGGTTCGAGGACTTGAAGCCAGAGAAGCTGGGTACTGCGGGTATCGTGCGGGAGATGACCTTCGGTACGACGAGAGAAAAGATGCTTGTCATCGAGGAGTGCGCAAACACCCGGGCAGTGACTGTCTTTGTGCGCGGCAGCAACAAGATGGTAAGTTCGAAATCCGTCTAAGTACTGGCACATGTGATTTTCCTCGTCGACTAACACCCGATTCCAGCTTATCGACGAGGCCAAGCGCTCGCTCCACGACGCCCTCTGCGTCGTCCGCAACCTGGTGCGCGACAACCGCGTCGTGTACGGCGGCGGTGCCGCCGAGATTGCCTGCAGCCTCGCCGTCGAGGACGCGGCCGTCAAGTCGCCCGGCCTGGAGCAGTACGCGATGCGCGCCTTCGCCGAGGCCCTCGACTCGGTGCCCATGGCGCTGGCCGAGAACAGCGGCCTGAACCCCATCGCCACCCTCGCCGAGGTCAAGAGCCAGCAGGTCAAGACGCCCGAGGAGAGGGGCAGGCTCGGCGTGGACTGCATGGGCCGCGGCTCCAACGACATGAAGGACGCCTTTGTCATCGACCCCCTCATCGGCAAGAAGCAGCAGCTCATGCTGGCCACGCAGCTTTGCAGGATGGTGCTCAAGGTCAACAACGTTATTGTGAGCGGCTCAGGGGACGAGGACTTCTAGATGGCAAAAACAAAAAAAGGATAGACCTGAGGGGGGAAACTACTGTATTGTACATCTAGAGTCTTTCCAGGCGCAGGAAAATACCAACGAGTCCTTCAAATCTATGAAACGTAGCCTTGTCCGTGCGGAATGATCTTGGTAGGAGTCCAGTGGTGGTAATGTCACATAAGCAGACCTTGAGCTTGAACAGGAGACTCGATTTGCTCAAATATATGCCTAGTATTTCATGTCCAGGTAAGGAAAACTCGCTCCGCTGAATTTTGGCCGTCAAATATACATGGAAGAAAAGAACTGTGTGTAAAGCACACTCAGGGGCATTCCCGCCTGCTCTAAAATGACAAACCATGCCAATTCTTCAAAAACGCTATTAGGTATATATGCATGCCATGTATGCCCGGAAAAGAAAAAGTTGCCATGTTGGTAGTTCGGTTTCTCCCTCAAGCAAATCCGAACCCCTGCGCGTTCTCCAGCGCCATCGCCAGCCTCTCCCTCAGGATGTCCTTGCTCTTGTACTCGGGCAGTAGCAGCGTCCCGTAACACGTATAGGCGGTCGGGAGGTGCCCGCCCTCGTCCTCCTCGGCGCCGTTGCGCTGCACGACGAACTGCAGGTTCTTCATGCCGCCGACGGGGACGCGGTCCGAGGCCGTGACGAACTCGAGCAGGCGGCGCTTCATGCGGTCGTCGTAGCGCTTGACGATGGACCAGAAGTCGCGGACGGCGCGGTGGCTCGCGTCCCAGCCGACGTAGCGCGCGTGCCGCCGCAGCTCCGCAATGTCGATGTCCTGCACGCCCTCGACGACAGACTGCAGCAGGCTGGAGGTGAGCAAGGTGAGCGACTTGGGGTGGAGGCAGGTGTGGAACCCGCGCGCAAACGCCTCGTACTGCGGCCGGACGGAGACGTCGGTCAAGTAGCGGATGTAGTCGGTGACGTAGGCGTTGCGGTTCTCGTGCGTGACGAGCGGGGCGTCAGAAGGGTTGTCCGCATACAGCGCTGCCGCCTTCGCAGCTTCGGCCGCTGTCTTGGGGAACTGAGGCCAAGTGTCTGAGTCGTTCATCTCTCTAGAAATGGGCTGGTCAAACAACTCAACAGAGAACTCGTATGTGCGGGCAAAGATATCCTCGACGGCACCATCCTTCTCGTCCCATTCGAGCAATGTAGTCAAGCCGCTCGCCAGATCAGGCCAACCGTCTGCAATATGGTGCAGCTCGGTGACGGGCTCCTGGAGAAGTTTGCGGTACAAGGCTTTGGGAAATGTCACGGGTAGAGTGAGCCCATTGTAGACCGCCAGCGAGACAAGCATTCCGATGAGCTCAAACTTCCAATCGGCCTCAGTTGACGCAGGACGAAACCAGGTCATCCGTGTCCGCTCATCCACAGTGAAAGCTCCATAATCGGGATTGAGAGCTTCGGCAATGGCGAGTCTGAAGAATTCCTGCTGCACTCCACCCGAATCGAATCCTTCCTCGCCAGCATCCTCGCCAAGATGAACTTTGAGAGGGCGCAGAAATTCTCGCTCTTCACGTCGCCAAAGCTGGTCAAAGGTATCTCTCAACACGGTCTTGCGCCCAATATCCAGAATAAGATACTTAGCAGACGCTGTTTTCAACAAGTCTTGGAGCACGCTCTTATGATGTGGATTGATAATGAGACTTCCTGGTGAAATGATAGCGCCCATTCGACTTTGGAGTGAGCTGGACTCCTCGAACGATCTGCTCATCCTCGAAAAGTTGATAGATCGGAAATATGAGACTAGGGTGGACGGGTTGAAAATGTAGGGAAAGTCCAGGATATGCACTCTTTGTCTCGTTGAAGTAAACGAGAGCCACGCAACGGGCATTTCCACTTCGTCGAGCCGTTCCGCAAAATACTCGGAACGGAATTGGCTGTCTCCCAGCAAAAGTGCCTGGCGTCGCTTGTCTTCGCAAAGGGTTAGCCGCGATTGACCGACGGAGGAGGGAGCTGTGTACATACACATAGCCTCGATCAAGGCAAGAGCGCCGCCAACGGGGCCGGCCCCTGGCATCTCGGGATTTCCATCCCAGTCATGTAGCAGAACTGCTCTAGCCCAGTCGAGGAGGAGCGTCGGCACTCGAGTCTCATGGAGTGTCCGGTCTGAAAAGGTGAACTCCAAGACATACAGTGCGTCCATGTTCAGAAAGTCCAGCTGTGCAAATAAAGGACTCAAGACGTCGTGTTCTTCGTAATTGTCATGGTCATAATCAGAGCCGTACTCGATAATTTCGTCAAAATATCTTCGAGTAGGTATCGCTGCAAAGATTCTCCGCGCCAGACGTATGGCAAGATCGTTCGAGAATGCATCATCATATTGCAAGCATAGTTCTGTTGGTTGTCTAGCGATGGCACCGCTGCCCGCTAGGGACAACCCGTGGGCTCGAATGCGAGACATGTCGTACAGCTGCCTGGCATCGTCAACCAAAGGTGCAGCGGCGACCAAGGCGTGGAGGCAGATAGACATCACTACCCCAGCTTCCGCGTTAGAAAGAACGCCATCCTGCCTGGGGAAGAGCTTGGCTGGTGGCGAACGCAAAGACTGGGCAGCCTTTGGCGGGGCGAAGAGTCTTGCTGCCGCCATCCACAAGCTGTGGAATACCAGACTTGGTGCGACTCTGGTCAACCGAAGCATGCAGTACCACAAGGTTTGTGAGTCGTATAGTTGCCCGTTCTTTGTAAAGGAGTGTATGAGCGAGTATGGGTCCGCCAGGATGTAGAACAAGCTTTGTTGAACAAACAGCTGCCACTCTCGCTTCAATCCGGCTGAGGATGAGGGCGGGTGGAAATCCTGCCTCCTTCGCAACGCCCTTGTCTGATTCGAGGGCCTGCTGTGAAATCTAGTCACCTTTTGGGGTTCGAGAAGATGTCGTTCGGAAGTGTCGTCATCCTGAAGAACATCGCATATGAAATCGACGACTTCGGCGTTGAGGACGGAAAGCGACTGTGGTAGGAGGCATTTGTACGTCGACTCCAGCTCCGGGTCAAAGGATGGGATTGACTGAGTATCAGGCGTAGGGGCGGAAACTGGAGACGCTGCAGAACTGGAGCGGGCCGAACTATCACTACAGACATCCGACTGTGTCAGTCCCGTGATGGGCTTGATATCTACGGCCTTGGGAGGCGGCATCTTCTCCAGCGAAACAGTGTCGAAGAACCCAGCGTTAGATAACTGCGAGATAGGCCTCGCAATTGTCGAGGACAGTCTTGGGCCTTTAGCAGATTTGTCGGCCGATATAGACGGTAATCTTGGAGATCGTACGGGAGGCACCATTTCATCAGGCGCCGCATCTGGAGAAAACGCATCGACAGAAATTTTTCTGTGCGAGGTAGCTGATGCTAGACCGCGGAGTCGAGTGCTTGATCTACGACGGGGTTCATCGGGACGGGACGAGTGAGGGGTCGCGAGATCAGTCTCAAACCCATCATCACTAGTGTCTCGGAGTGCTGTGGCTAAGGCTGGTCCATCAGAACCAGCTCTCGGCGGATGCCCGTTCGGCTTGGGATCTGACGTCTTGTTGCTATCCCTCGAGGATGAAGGAATAGTACCGGAGGCGCCGTCGGTGTCTCTTATCCTAGTCTGAGGCGAAGTCGATTGAGAACCTTCCGGTCCTTCACCGTAGAGCTTGCGGGCCCTTTCAGTCATCTCTTCCACTGCATTGGGTGTCAACCACTCTAGCATCTTGAATGCAACAGTCCCAAACATGTTGGCAGCAAAAGAGCGGTAGTCCTTGCTGACGTTCTTCTCCGTAATGGCGAGGTCTGGGGGGATGGATGCGAAAGAACCGCTATTGGTAGACACCGTGGCCGTAGCAGGCGGATGGCGGTTCGGTGAAGCACCTTGCTGGCTCCGCCCGCGCGGGGAACCTGAGGATTTGACCCTCACTCTTCCAGTCGATGACTTGTTTGCGTTGGTCTTGGCGTGTCCATTCTGTCCCTCAAAGACACGCGGCCTCTTGTCTTCCTGCGCATATCCGTGGTGCTTCGATGAGAACATCAGAGAGTCGAGAGCAGCTGGGGCGGACCGTGGCAGGCTGAGCGCCGGGCAGAGGCCAGCCTCAGGGTTGTCTTGGCTAGCGAGATAGACTGCTAGGGTTCTCGCACTCGTGGTATTGTACCTTCGGATAGGAGCCCTCCCAACGATTCTCTTTCGGCAAGTAAAGCATGTGGCCGTCCAGCAGTCCTCGTCACCGCAACCATCTCGGAGCTGCACGATGTATCTGCAAGACAAATCATACAAGTTGTCAGTGTGGTGCGCGCGATGAACTGGGAAGGGAAGTGGACATGCCTCTGAACAAGTAACTGAAAGTCATGGCGCCGGCTGGCCCTGTGTACGGCGTAAACCCTCTTTGGATTGTCGATCTCTTCGATCAGGTCTCTCAGCTCGGCTGGGGCATCCGTAGGTAGACGTGCAAATGGCGCCACCTCCCACAGACCAGCGACCAGGTCCGCATCTCGCGTCATCGTGGACGGCGGGAAAGCCCACGGCGACAGAGACCGAGATCGCGCAACTGGGCCGACTGGAGGATATGCCAGCTCAGGCTCTCTATTGTCGGGCTCAGCAGATGTCGGGGACGTCGCGAAGCAGCAGGAGCCGTGTCATTGCAAAGGGGGGTCGATGTTTTCGAGTAATTATGATTGCCTGGCAATCGCAAAAGGGCTGGCAGACGGAGGAGAGCCGTTGGTGATGCATCACCGTGAGGCCTTCCCTAAACCAAGCTTAGCCTGAGCGACAGGGACGGGGGCGGATCGGCCGAGCAGGGATCAAAATGTGCCTTCCAGGTTGCTCGTGTCTGACTGGTCCTGGACTGGGCCGCCTCGAGTCGCCGCACGCACCTTTGTCATGCCGCGCTACATGTCGTTAGTTACAAGTACCTGACTGACCAAGAGGCTTTCGATCTTCGTCAATTACAGTATGCTTGCTTGGAAGGTTCTCGAGCAATACACGAATTTTCTGCGTGTCTAGGAATTCAAAGCGCTCCTTACCTTTACCTCCTAAATCGAATTATTACTTTGTCCCTTATGGCATATTCATTTCCCCCCCTTCGAGACTGAGTAAGAATACTACTTGTACCTAGGTAGAGGTAGTCGACGTGCTGGTCGACTACAGCTGCCAGCAGTTGGGCGATTCTGAGCCCACCGATAAGAGTCATACATATCATTGATAAGCAGATATTTTAGCGCCTTGGTCTGACGTTCTCCCACTTTACAAAACCCCCACCATAAAAGAGAGCCCACCAAAAATTTCCCATCCAGACGCCACCAGCAACGCCTTCTACCACGAGAACGGTCATTCGGTCGGTAGCCAGAAAGTCGAGTTACGAAGAATCTGTTGCGACTGGCCGCCCTGTCCTTGGTTCTTCTTACAAGAACTCGAGCCATATATTCCGGTGGAGCCGCGAGCAAATCCGAGGCAATATATTAGACCCAACCAAGGTTCAACCGAGCCAGTTCTTTGCGCAAACCCAGATTTCACAAGAGCCAGCTGCCTCTTCTCTGCCTATTTTAGAGCACTTCCCTTTGCCAGCACTCGAAGGCTCAGGCTCGTCTCACCTTCTTCTCACAACTTCATCCGACATTCCACACACCCTTTTCTCACAGTTGTGCAAACCATCTCATCGACACCATGGCAACAATCTCGAGCAGTAGAGCTGCTCCGGCAGACTCGGGCAAGGTCGACTCGCACCCTTACACGTGCAACACTTGCCAAGTGGCCTTCCGAAACAGCGAGCTACAGAAGGGACACATGCGACAGGACTGGCACCGATACAACCTCAAGCGTCGTGTTGCGTCTCTCCCCCCAATCTCCTCTGATGTGTTCAACGAAAAGGTCCTCCAGGCCAAGGCTGCTACCTCTGCACAAGCAGACAAGGCCCGCTATGAGAAGCTTTGCAACATCTGCCAGCGAACCTATTATAGTGAGAACTCGTATCAGAACCACCTCAGTGGCCAGAAGCACAGGGCCAAGGAAGCAGCCGCACAGCGCAAGCCGGATACCTCGCACCACGATGACGCTAGCTCTGTCGTCAGCTCGACCTTCTCTCTGGGAGAACCCCAGCGCAACGGATTCTCGGAAGTCGACGCTGACGCCGAGGAGGAATTCTCGCAGGTCATCGAGGGCATGAAGAAGGCCAACCTCAATAACACCTCGCCGCTCAAGCGGCCAGCCAACCCCCATCCATCCAGCGAAGAGATGGATATTGAAGAGAGAGCTTTGAACGCCAGCGAGCAATCGGGCTCCACACCCACTCCATCCAAGGCTTCTGTCCCGGCACCGTCAATCAAAGCGTGTCTCTTTTGCAACTACCAGTCACCCACCGTTCTCCTGAACGCTGCCCACATGGAGCGGTTTCATGGCATGTTCATTCCGGAGAAGCAGTACCTTGTGGACCTTGACGGCTTGATTGGTGCGCTTCAAGAGCGTGTTCGTGAAGAGTTCGAGTGCCTCTACTGTGGCAAGTACAAAGGAGATGTTTTCGCAATCCAAACCCACATGCGCGACAAGGGTCATTGCAAGATCCCCTACACCACAGAGGCGGAGCAGCTCGAAATTGGAGAGTTCTATGACTTCAGAAGCACATATTCAGATTCATCGGAGGATGAAGATGAAGACGAATCAATGGATGAGGATGAGCGCAATGGTGGCGCCAAGCTGGGCATGAAGAGGCCGACTACAATTTTTGGCGAGGATGGCGATGAACTCATGGCTGAGGACGACGGATGGGAGACGGACAGTTCAGCATCGTCTCTCGATTCCGACGATCTGACTGCCGTCCCAGCGGGCACTTCATACCACCAGTACGAGCGTCTCAACAAGCATCCGCATCACTCCAAGACGGACCCGCGCTCTCACCATCAGAAGGACGGCTGGCACTCCCATGCCCACAAGCACGCCCACACCGCCTTCTACGACGAGTTCGAGCTGCATCTGCCCTCCGGCAGGTCGGTCGGCCACAGAGCCTTCAACCGTTACTTCCGCCAGAACCTGCGCGACTACCCGACCGACCAGGAGCGTGCTCAGCGCCAGCAGCTCGCCATTGAGAACGGCGAGGACCCGGCGGCAAACAGCCAGAGGCAGATTGCCGGCCGGAACTTTGGCCGCGATCACCGCGCGGTCGTACCTGCCGGTGAGAACCGGATCACCGCCGGTGTGACTGATCGTGTGGGCAAGGCCATGACAAAGCAGGAGCAAAAGAGGGTGCGACGGGCAAACTCAGCCTGGGAGAAGAGGACTGTCAACTTTGCAAAGCCGAGCATCGCGTTCAAGTACTACAAATACACTGAGGGTCGGTAAGCGGCCATCTTGGCGGCTGGGGTTGTCCTTGAGCTTGGTGGCAATCCCTGGTATCGCAGGAACTGGTGGAATGAGTGCCTCCTGTGCAGCTGCTGTGATTTTGAGAGGCCTGAAAACGCACCTAGTCTACTAGTCAATGAATGAAAAACAAGTACCTTTATCACTATCCTGGTGTTCATCTCCACAGTCAGTAAGCTTGCACTTTTGAGACATAGCTTTGACCAGAAGTTTGCAACCTAAAGACTTGATAGCAGATTTGATCTCTCAAGTATTTGTGGAATTATAGGTACAATCACTGTCCATCAATAGTTGCTGGCAGGCTTCTCTCAACTCCACCCACCATTTTGCAGCGGGGACAGCAAGATCTACCACATCTCTGCCATCCTGTTCAACTTCTAAATCATGAAACCCACGTTCTAGTAGTTCATCCCATCTCTGATCAAAGGCTTCTACCAACTTGAACATCTCCAGCGCCATTGTCAGGAAACTTATATCCAGAGACTCGGTTTGAATAGCTGCATCCTTTGCCAGTCCTGAAATGATTGGTGAGATGTCATCCCGAGTATTCGCAGGGGGTGGCTGGAGGGAAGCATAGGCTCCATGGCGACGATCGTCCTGAGAGATAGTTGTCCCTCCTGATCCCGGTAGTACACTCGTGCCACAGGTTCTGGACTGGCTGTCGATTTGGCTCCTTGAGTTTTTCACCCGTCGCTTCGTTGATGATATCTCAGCAGTCTGACAGTCGGCCTCTCTACCCCGCGGCCTTTTTGCTGATCCACCCCTTTTTGAGGGAGAGCTGGAAGCCCTGATGGTACTGGAACGATCATCTTCTGCTGATTTTGATGCGTTTTCCATAGACGTAGCTCCTTCTGTATGGGCGGCTTTCTCCTGGCACCCTTGGTTCAAAGGCGGAATAAGAGATGACTTGCTTCGGTTCATGTATGTCATTGCTTGAGGGTCCCGGCTTTGGTCATTGTAGGTCTGATCATCCGATCCGCTGCCAGAACCCTTCTGTTTTCCAAACGGCAGTACCCGACGAGGTGGATAGTCACTCCTCAACTCATCCAGAGAACGAGGCTGAGGCAAGTGAGCAGGATCTGTTTGGCTTTCTCTGGGTTGGTAAGGCGTATCCTGCGACGAATGATCATGAGTCGCCACCGGGCGACCCAATTCACCCCGGTCTGAATAACTTGATGTTATCCAGTGGCTGGATCCAGCCACAGGAGGCAGTTGACGGGCTGGCTGTGATGGGGGCAACATCAATTGCGTCCAAGCCTGGCTCGTCCCCAGCCCATCTGACCTCAAGTGAATGGAGTCGGTCGCATATGGCCCTTGTTGAGATTGAGGAGACGCTGTATCCTTTGAGTTTGACAAGCTGGGGTAATCGCTTTCGATATAGGGTGAGAATGAAGATTGTCGTCGGGGAAGTGGCTGTGATGCGGTGCTCAGTGCTGGGCTTGCCCGGTCTGTAGTGATTGGCTGAAATGTTCGTGGGAGAACCTGGCTCTGGCTTCGAGACGCTCGAGCAATGGCTGAGGTTATGATACGATATCTCAATTTTGTCTCCGTGAGAATTTGCGTCGTTTGAAGATATTCACGAAAATCTTCAAAGAAAACACAGATTATTCGTACTTTTTTCCCCTGAGGGAAGATAAGCTTGTGAATATGAACGAGTCAAAAATGAAAGACGTACCATATATTGGCAGGTCTCAGAATTTGGACCAGAATCTGCAGAGTGTACCCCCTGGTGTGCGAATTGAACGGCCAACCTATCTGGCGAATAGCTGATGTCGTACCATACTGCCAAGTCCCCAACGAACTGTGTGAGATCGAGGCGTTCCTTGGGGACATGTTACTTGCGATACGACGACAGACTGGGATGCAATTGAAGACTTACCAGAGCATGCGAGCCAAGTTGGAGAATGAGAAGGCTCCTATGACCAAGGGATGGGCTGTTGACCCACGAGCCTTGGGATACTTCTCTCTCCTCTCTAAAGACCAGGTTGAGCTCTTTGCCAGGCTCGAAATGCTGCTGTCTTCCATTGATCAGGACATTTCTCAATGGAAATGAGTGATATCTTAATTCAGGGTGACGTTGGTCCATCGCAACAGAAACATTCCGGTCGCAGAACGGCGCAAGAAAGAAGGCATGTCAAGATTGGATTCAAATGAGTATCTTTGGCGCTTCTCACATTATCAAGGCAGAAATAGAATCAAGGAATGTACTAACGATGGGATGAAGAGGGGGAAGCCTGTGATCACAGTAGGAGATCTTTCTGAACGAAGCACCTGCTTGAGGAAAACAGGTATGGGGCAGCTACTCGCTACGTCCGATGGCTCCTACCTAATTTGAAATGAAATCAACTACTATTGTATTTGTTACCTATGTATTTGTTATCGAGTCTACTTACTTAGCTGAGGCAGGAAGGACCACCTGCATACATTAGGTACCTAGTACCTTACGTTTAGTTGCTGTGTCGTATCTCAAAGAAAGCAGGCGCACCGTTTCTGGTTGACCTACAATGGGGGGAAGTTTCCTTGATGTGGAGACTCGGCGCCACACATTGTCCATTCTCGCGAGGACGTGCTCTCCAGCCACACCACGCTAAGTTTTGGACGTGGCCAATGCGTCCCACTGCGATCGGAAATTCCTGGCGTCGCGACCAGCAAGCGAACATCGCGCGCGTTACGACCCTCCAGACGCCCACCCGCAACGGCATCATCAGCCTTCATCAATTCACTCTCGACTTGCGCTATCGGGATCTTATTTTCAAATCATCATACTAGCACCCTACCCGGAGGAACGACTGCTCCATTGGAGCGGCTGCCTTCGCCAAGATGGCGCCTCAACCCGAGCATACCATCGACCGCACGCCCGAGTACGAAGAATTCATCGCCAAGTTGACCGCCTACCATGAGAAGCGTGGTACGATGTTTGATCCTGAGCCGAAGGTAGGCCATACGCACGTCGATCTTCTCAAGCTCTTCAAGGTCGTCAACGAGCATGGAGGCTACGATATGGTCAGCGACGAGAAGCTGGCCTGGCGCAACATGGTCAACTTGCTTGGACTGTATTCGAACAACGAGGCCTCTGCGGCATATACCTTGAAATCAATCTTTTACAAGAACCTTGCCGCATACGAAATCACGACCATACACAACAAAGAACCGCCCCCGCCAGAGATTCTCGAGCATGTCTCTGCCAAGGGCGGCAGCCTCCTCACCCGCACTTTGGAAAATTATGGCCATAGACTCGGGCGGCCTGGAGGATCACTGGGCGCAGATCCATCTGACCGATCTGGCGACGATGGCACGCCAGTGAGGGAACGAAGACCCGACGAGACTCCCACGTCAGGACGGGCCTCGCGCGGCCTTCGAGAAGCTCCTCCGCAGCGGGTGATATTCCAGCCGGATACAGGACCCTCGCGGCAGACTCGACACAGCTCCGCTCAACATGCGCATGCGAACACTGGGACGCCGGCCGGCATGCATCAACCTCATGCGCAGTCTCAACACGCACATACGCCGGGTCAAGCCCACCCTCAGTCAATGCAAACACAGCAGCAGATGCATCAGCGTGGGTCGTCCTACATGTGGAACCCTCCTGGATCCGATAATTATTCCGCGACGGTTCAGGGCTACGAACCTCGCGGTCCCATTGCGATCCCGCTACGTCCTGTAGATACCCCTGGAAACAATCCCGTCGAATTCGCCCGCCGGCAGCGTCTCTTGAGGCTACAGGCCGCCGGTCATGGAGCTCCGCAGGGTGTTAACAAAGCCCCGCCTCCTCCAGGAAGTGAGTACACGTGCTAATCTCACGGCATTGGCCCTTGCTAACAATCTTATCCTATTCAGTCCCCGGCTACGAAGGTCCCAACATTTACGTTCGCTGTCTGGGATCTCTCCGATCCGGAATTCCAGCCGAGGAAGCTTTCGCTTTGAACCATCTTGTCAAGATATCATACGAAAGAGGGGACAAGTACAAGTTTGACTCGTTTCCTGGCCTTGCCGAAGGCCTTACCGAGAAGGTCCTGCAAGTCGGCAGTCTGTTTTACGATGTCGAATGGACTATTTCGTATGATCCTGATTCAGAAGGTCTGGACGTCGGGGAGCTCGAAGGGGTCAATGGAACTGCCGATATCCTTGATCGTATTGGACGGCTCAGACCGAAACCAGCCCAGGACAGCATACAGTCGGAAAGCCTGAGCGACCAGCTTATACTCATCACCGAAGCTGCACTCACCATCAGGAACATGGTCACACTACCGGAGAATGCGTACTGCATGGCCGAGTACCCACCGCTCAGGGACTTGATATGCATTGTTCTGCACCTACCAAACAACGAGTCCGTTGTCGAACTAAAGCACTGCGCACTCGATATCGCAGAGCAACTGACACCTTACCTTGTCCTCGACGCCGAGGACCCGCTCTACCGAACCTTGCTGTCCCAGCTGGACTCGACAGATAGGGGAACCATCCTCACGGCTTTACGTGCGATTGGTCGGATTTCGATTTACACCAACGAGCCAAACAAGCTTGGCAACGTGCCCCCCGAAGCGCTTCAAAACGTCATGAATTGGCTTCTCCTCAATGATGACGAGCTGATCGACGCTTGTCTTGATTTCCTGTACCAGTACACTGCCGTCGTCACGAATGTTGAAACGCTCCTCAAGGCCGTGATCCCGGAGAATCTCGTCGCACACCTAGTGCGCTTGCTATCGCATGGTGCAAAGAGGGTGCACAAGGAACAGATTCTCGAGCACGAGAAGAAGCTTCCTCCAACCGAGGAAGTCGTCCCCGTTCCCCACGATCTCTTGGGCCGCCTTGTCGCTTTGGATGAGCCGGAGCGATGCTACACCTGGCTCCGGTGTTTCTTTGAAGAAGACCCGGACGCATCCATCACACAGATAGCAATCTGGCAAGCATACCAGTCCGCGTTCCTTCAAGCCGTCCAGCAGAGCAATAGATCGATGCTGGGGGCAGCAGAATTCATCCGCAACGTCACACACGTGTATCATTCCGCGGGCGCTCAGATCCAGCGGGAGCAGACCGAACGTGGCGAGGTCCAGAAATTCATCATCAAGGGGATTCGGGCCCGTCTCCGTCCTGTCAGCCCGGAGGGTCGCGAGTACCTTCGATGCCAATGGAAGATCACGCAGCCGGGGGCTCCTCCCAACCGCCGGTGCGGCTACCTGGTCGCTAACGCGGAAACCATGTACGAGCACATCATCACGCGCCACCTGGGAGAGACGCGCGGTGAGGACGGCAAGTACCCCAACAAGGAGCAAGAGTACAGCTGCAGGTGGGCCGAGTGCCGCAAGTACTCGAAGCGCACGCACATGCACCTTGCAGACCTGATGTCGCACATCAAGGGGCACATCGTGGCCGCGCAGCAGAAGGCCAGCAGCTCCAGCAGCGCCGCGGCCAACGGCGGGGGGGACGCCACGCCCGGCGCCACGAGCAGCAGCTCCCACAAGCGGCAGCGCCGCTCCTACGTCGTGCCGGCCAAGACGATGACGCTGACGTACGAGGAGACGCTGACGACGCGCGACGAGCGGAACCCCAACGCGGCGCCGCAGGCGGCGGGCATACCGCTGAGCGCGGTCCTCGTCCTGCGCAACATCGCGCGCAACGTGGTCAAGACCGAGTCGGAGGAGGAGCTGCTCAAGAAGCACGAGATGGGCGGCGAGGGCGGCGGCTGGAACGAGCGGCTGTTCCGGCCGCTGCTGCCGCGGCTGTACGAGATCATGACGGAGAACAAGGCCTTTGGGTCGTACATCGCGTCGCTGTTCCAGCTGATCAGGGACGACTAGGCCCCTATATGGGGGCTGTGGCTCTCGGTTTGAAGGGGGGGGGGAGGGGGGTTGGCAGTGGGCTATGACGCTACGGACGCGGGACTCTATTACCTTGGGGTCCCCGGGAATGGGAGGCGTGAGATGTTGCTTATGAATGTATAACATAAAAAGCTAATACCCGGTCGAGGGCGTTTTGTTTGTTTTTGCGCAGGCTGGCGGGCCATGGGGAGCAAAGGGGTATTTAGGAGGGGATTTTTTTATTTCTTGACAGCGGGTGGATCGGCTTTGGTCTTGCAGCAGCATGCTTACAGACGTCAGTACAGCCAGACAGAATTACTGCTTTATTGGGGAGGCGAATTTCAGTTTATTTTTCGACAAGCTACCTACTCCGGAGAACATTATCAGGAGAGAGAGAGAGAAAAAAAAACAGCGATTGTCACATCGAATTGTTCTAGAACATTTCGCCACACCTTATCAGCCTGCAGCTTTTTTTCTCGGCAGCCCAAGGAGAGCCACCCTCCCCCGGTGCCCCGTGTTGGGACGACGGGACGACGATCCAAAGGAGTCCAGACCCGAGAACTCCCGCCATCGTGGAGCCTCCCTAGACTTTACCAGGCCCAGCGCCTCGGGACCAGCCGTCGTTCAAGCAGTGCTTTCGTCTTCTTTTTTAGCTGGGCTTCTTGCATGGTCCCGGTAGTTGCCATGGGGTGTGCCCGACGATGGCGCCCCAGGGAGCCGGTAGATCTGACAGAACCGATTCTGGGGGTGGCGAAAGCGGGAGGAGTTAGATGCTATCGTGAGATCCCGCTTGTACGCTCTAGTAGGGCTGAGGCTGCACGGGTGGTGAGATGTCTACCTCGACATACTGGTTTGCCAACGCAGAACACCAGCTGCAAGGTAACGAGGGAAAAGATCAAGAGGAACTGGAACCTTCCCATTCACTTTTGCAGTCGAGGATGAGCTGCTACAGACAGACCGGCCCCCCCCACCCAAGACCAAAAGTCAAAGGTTGTTTCTTGCACATTGGATACGAAAGACTCGGGACTTTGGGAAGAAAGACACTCGTCTTCATGATCTCTATCTCTACCAAGCATAGCGATCAGCATTGCATCCGTGGTGGCGTTCAATCCCCCGAGAAGGTCAAGATATCCGACCAGACAGGATCCACGGGGTGCATAAAGAACGCGCAAGCATGATATGACGAGAATGGTATTGTCAATGGACCGGGTGATAATGCAGTGTAGCCTGCATTGGGAGTCGGAGTTTTGACTCGGCCCCCATCAAACGGCGGAAGTGAGGCCCCAGCAGGTCTGGTGTGTGTGTGTGTGTGTGTGTGTGTGTGTGTGGACATCTGTACCTGAGCCGGCGCTTGCGGGAGGCCCGGGATGGGAGAGGGATGTTCGTATCGCGCCGTTGGTACAAGGGAGGGATCATCCCGATGCATGGTTGGGAGGAAGGATTGTCGTCTTGGTGTTTTGCAAACAGGTGGCACAATGGTGGGTGGCATTGGAGTTGTCTCAAGGTGGTGTGGAGAGAGGAGTGCGTTTGCGCAACTGGGATCGTTTCTGCGGTAGTGTGGCGGTCTAGACGTTCTCGATCGACAGCGACTGTGGAGTCGCAGCCAGAATGTGGTCTCGAAATCTGATTTTTTCTGCACCAGAACCACAAAATGCCGTGTTTTTTTCTTATCAGCCAAGACAGCACAGACATCCGAGGTGAGCGTCGATCCACTGAATTTGGGGTAGGACGGAACGACGAACACAGAAAAGGATGCTACGAAGAGGTACCTTGGGTAGTACGGTGCACAGTTCACCGTGCTTTTCTCTGCCCAGCCAGTGGAGCAATGCAAGGTGAATTCGGCTGCCCAACAATCCTTTCGACTCTTTTGATAGGGAAATGCACACCATCCGGTTGGCCAGGCGGGCGTGGACGAGTTGGGGACTTGGAACACCAGGGTTCGGGCTCTACCCGCAACTCCGTATCAGAGGAGAGGAGAGGAGAGGACATGTGCCCTTTCCCGACCAGTGCCCATCAGAGTCTGGCCTTGTCTTGGTTCGCCGGGTTCGAGAGCAAGCAAGCCAGTGGCAGGCCACCACCCTCTCTTGCTTCTTCTCTCTTCGTGACCAAAAGTGTGATTACTTCGGTAGCAAGTTATCGAATCAATCCATCCAGAAATGGCACAAGAGCTCTCCCCTGCTAGGTCCACTGAAAAAGGGGGGGGAGGGGGGAGGGAGCTCTCCAGTATTCCGTCCTAGAAGCTACCCTAGCCCCCCTGGAATGTGCTAACGCATCCCACTAATGGCGGGTGGGGGATCCCGGTGCCTGGCGTCAATGGGTGCTACTTTGGTTGATGTGGCCTCCATTCTCGAAGTACCGGAGTTGTGCAAGCTCTCAGCACCTGGCGTTTTCTCCCCCCGTCGAAACTAACGATGGCTTCTTCCTTCCTTTGTTGGGTCGGTCCGGGGGGAGGGGAGGGGGGCTTTGAACCAAGCCAAGACCTAGTCGCTTTTGCAGCTGCAGGCAGAGTCATCTGATGATGCAAATTTGTTGCGTACTCCGTACAGGTAATCCGGGGAAGGCTGTCCGCATGCCGCGTCTCCTCAACCGAATTTTCGTTGTGTGCGTTTCAAGACGAGTTGCACCGCAGCTCACGGACAACCTGTGCATCCCAGAGGCTACGACGGAAGAAGCAAAGAAGCAACGATTGTGTGATCGAGATGCAACCATGTCAACCCGCTTTTTGACAAATGGAAACGTCCGCAATGCTCACCGCCAATCTTTTGCTTGCTGCAGGCACAGACCCGGTCCCGACGAACAGACTGTGAAACCCACGGATACAGAGACAGCACACGGATAACATGATGCATGGCCTACTACAACCCTCCTCGACGCACGCGTACATCCTTTCGCAGTCCGCAACCGGAGGCGCATCAGGGCTGGACCTTAGTTACCCACCCTTGCTGTGGTGATCGCTTCGCAAAACGACCGGGTTCATGTCGTGGTGGTGGGTGCGTGCAGCTATGCATCCCGCGTCTGTGTATCAAACAATCCTTGGGCTGCAGCACGGGAGCGTGGGGTTTGTCACAGATGACCATTTTCTTTTTTTACCATCAGATGACTCGTTTTTTTGGGTACCGCCGAAATGGATGGTCCCTCTCCAAATCTCGTTTGGGATCGAGCTATCTCCATCGGTCATCTCGGAAGCCCTTGACAGCTCAGCCTTTTGTCCCCCCGTTGGAATTCCCAACTAACTCGAATGGATTTAGAAGGTCCAGCTCAGGCATTCCGCGCTGGGTAAGAGATGCTGGACGAGGCCTTGCGCGCCAGCCAGCGCATCTCGAGACCCAATTCGCAACAGAAAATTGGAGACTGGCAATCTTGCATTGAGCGCCTGACCACTCTCCCCTGCTCGTCGATTGTCCGTGGGGGAGAGACGAGTGGTGAGTCGTGTCACCCCAACAGCCACAATGAAGCGGAAGAGCACAACTCTGTACGGTCTGTACCACACAACACGAAGTGCAGTTCTGTGGCCAGCCCTGGCCGTTGAGAATCTCATGATGGGCGCCCAGACTCTCAGAGACAAAGGCTCAAGGTTGTCGTGGCAGGCAGTAGCCTGGGTGAGAGCTTGCTCTGGCACACCCTCTTCTCGTTCCCCGCAACTTGCAGTATGTAGAACGGTTTGCGAAGCGTTCGTGTGGAGAGATGCCATGGGTGCTGTCTTTGGCATCAGCCAGTAGCTTCTCACCGCTCTCGTAATTTCCAGGTTGGCAATAGCATTCAAAGCGTTGGACCGGGGGGAGGGGGCAGCTGGGGTGCATTTCGACAGGTTCTGACCACCCAGTGTTCCACGCGCTCGAGAAATTCGTTCCACTCGTTCCTGGGCCACAGCGCAGCTGCCGGCGCATGCCGATGCACCCAAGGCACCATTGCTGCACACTTCATGCAGCATCGTCGGCCCACCTGGGGCGCCGGCTCCCCCAAACTGCAGCGCTACCAGGGCCCGCGGGGGTCGGTTTGGACCTAGGAAGTGTGGCACCCTTGCTCCCGGGTCCCCGTTCCAACGCTCCTAGCATGGGCACAGACCCGGCATTCGCTAGGGCCAGAAGCCAATTTGGCCCAGAATTCGATAATCGGGTAGCAAATCTCCGTTATGCTGGCCCCTCCACTTCCTCGTCCAGGGTTCAGCCTGTACAAGTAGGTCTAGCAGGTCTTGGTAGGTAAGTAGATAGGTGGCAGTGGTTACTGGAAGCTAGTACGGGAAGTCGATACGGCGCACCACCATCATTCCCTCACCAATATTTGCCTAGCAGCCGCTGCTGGCAGCCATTGGTGTGCTGCAGGAGACACACGAGGCCAAGAGGGGGGGAGACCTGGCGCTCTGGGGTAGCCTATCAAGAAACTATTTACCTAGGCGTGCTAGGGCCCGAAGCTGGGTGGCTCATTTCAGAGTGTGATGGGCTGGGAGGATGGGATGGGCTAAACGCCTGTCGATGAAAAGGAGGTTTGCGCGTTCCTGGGCTAAAATTGGCAGAACACCAACCCACGATGTGTCGTTGAGGGTCGTGTGTGCCAGGCTCTCCACCACTCGGTGTGCGGTGCAGGTAGGTTGGCAGTTGGCACACGCACACCAATGCATCAAGTACGGAGTAGGCTGTGCGGCTGCAGGGAGCGGAGCACGCGATTCAAGTTTTTTGTCTGGTCGCTGAAAGATCCATCAGCCATGGATACCTTGCAATCCGATAACTATGGATGCGCCTAAGGTGTATATATATATGCATGTAAGGACGTAGATACATGACGGGCAGGCAATGAGGCAGGTCATGCTCGATCTCCTGTGCGCATTCGCGCACGTCGTAAGCTGACCGCTTGGTTATCGAGCAACAGGATGCACCCCCGGAAGTCTCCATCACTCGACATCGGGGTAGACGCATCAAGGCGGACGCTCGAGGCACAGGCTGAACCTCGCCCCCCCAATTGGGAATTTTCACCCCGTTCGAGCCTGTCCACATTGGCAAAGATTGGGGACGGCATGTTGTAGGTCAACAAGGTCAGTCGGCCAGGGATTCAAGGGATCCCATGTCGAAGTCCCTTCCAGAGAGCCAAGCTTCCCGGTCAGCCACCGGCGACCGGACATGGCCAAGTAGACAGGAGAGTAGGTATAAAGCTGGCCAGGCCTGCTCTCCATCCGAGGAGGGCACAACTGCTCCTCTGCGTCCTCATTCTCGACCTCTCCGTTGATTTCGAATCAATTCTGCATCTTTGCACCTCCCCAAGCTTGAACCGTCCATAAGCGGAAGTAAGAAGCCAGCCGACGACCCCGGCCCTCCTCGAGTCTGTCACAAGATCACAAGTCCGGCCAATTGCCAACAAGGAACCTCTGTTACGAAGCATTCCTCGTGTCTTCGCTCCCAGCCTTGGAAACAAAAGACTCGTCCCCGATTTATTGACCCTCCCACACCCACACCCACACAAAGGCCCGCCAAGCGTGTGTGCTGTGACTTGCGTCCATCCCGAGAAAACACCATAGCGAGAGCTTTGCCCAACTTTGCAAGGGACATATCGCCTAAGTAAGGAAACAGAGCCGACGCAAGAACAAGACTACGGTGTGACGAACCCGGTAGCTAACGACAAGCGTGTGCCACACAGCGGAGCATTCCCACCTCCCTGCCTCCATCACATTATTCAGGTCCAGCCAGCCAGGAGCAGCAGCAGCCGATTTTCACCGCTCCTCTCCCCGTTCCATCCGCCTGTCAACACCGCACAGCGCAGAGCAGAGGCTTGATCTTTGATAGCAAAGGTACGTGTGTCAAGCGTTGCAGCAATTACCTGATTCCTTTTTATCTGGCAAGGGCCAAGTGTTCCTTCCCCCACATCACACCCAGCGTACCAGTCATGATGTTTGTTTCCCATCATCATTTGCCTGGCCCAGCTGTTCATACACCCACAAATGCACACTGTCATGAATAGCTTCAATACCCCCCCTCCCAATGCAAGACAACCTGCAGCAAAAGCAAACCAGGTGGTGTGTGGAGAGAGGTTCACAAATTACCATGTTTCCTTTTATTTGGCAGAGGGGCGGAGGGATGGCAAAGACGTGGCCAGACTAAAAGCTTAAATTTTTCATCACTTTTTTGTCCTTTTTATTCTCTCCGTCTCTTGATCGATCCCATGCTAAATCCGTGTGTGCGCGCGCGTTACAGTCCACCCACACTTCTCTTGAGAGACCAGAGCCTCCACCCCTCGCATCGCCCACGTCCGAAAGCTGTCAGCAACGCATTACCAGCGCGCAGGTTACAAGAGAGATCGGCAGCCCAGCCCCATCCACTACAGCCCGCTAGCCGTCGTGGAGCCCAGAAGACCCTGAACCCACTGAGCACATCTTTTTTCTGTTCAACCCTGGTTTCCGCATACACAGGCGAGACAGGCACGCAGACTCCGGTCGAGACTCGCCACACCTCCAGTTTTCTCTGCTCATCACTCGCCCCCGTCCGAAATCCGGCATCCCCACCTCCCAAGGAGAAAAAAAAAACACCAAAACCCTTCCCGCGCTCCCTCCCTCTCCCTCCTAGACTCTATATAAGTCGCAACAGCCTGGCGGTTTGACTCGGGACCTGTCAGGTTGATCATTCATTCACGCAGTTTTGTGGTCGCTATTGAGGAGCCCAGGTACCATTCACGTACCCTGAACCCAACTTGACCCAACCACCAGCTCTCAATTCACTTTCACACCACAATTTCCCCTTTCGGACATTGTCGCTTGAGAAAAGAAAAATCTCTTTTCCATTTGAACAATCAACCACCTCAGGATCAACCCAACTTCTCGACCACATCCTACTTAGGACTTGTTCACGCAACGACTCATTTGTGTCCCTTCCTATAAAAAGGACGACTCGCACAAAGGCCCTGCTCCAGTCTCGCCATCTTCAGCGTCTTCATCACACTCACGCAAGCACATCTTCTCTTTCCCAAGGAACCGAAAATGTTCACCGCTCGCTCTGTCGCCCGCGCCTCTGCGCGCCTGGCTTTCCCCAAGCCTCCCGTCGTCCGCGCTGCGGCTCCATTCCAGTACCGTGCCATGTCTGCGACCGCCTCTCGATTTAAGAAGTCGGAGGTCATCAAGGAGGCCGAAGTTCCCGTGTCGGTCTACACCCCGGACTCGAAAGGCGTTGCATCCGCAAACTCTGACCATTTCAGCATCCCGGTCAAGAACGTCCCCTCCAGCACCGCCCCCGTGGAGCACGTTGAGGCCGAAGAGGACAGCATCTCCCCCCTGGACGAGAAGGTCTACCAGAAGATGCCCCCCACCATGCAGAAGATGTCCGTCATGGGCAAGGTCATCATCGTCACTGGGTAGGTTTTTTTTATTTTCATTTTCTTCACTATTGCCTCACTTCAGAATGAACCAAGCCAGGCTAACAAAACTACCTCTAGTGGTGCTCGTGGTCTGGGTAACCACATGGCTCGTGCCTGCGCTGAGGCCGGCGCCAAGGCCATCGTTCTCTTCGATGCCAACCAGGAGCTTGGTGACGAGGCTGCCCAGGAGCTTCACGAGAAGTCTGGTCTCGCCGTCTCTTTCTTCAAGGTCGATGTCCGTGACGGCAACGCTATCAACGCTGCTGTCCAGTCCGTCGTCGATCTCTATGGCGCCCCTGACGTCCTGGTCAACTCGGCTGGTATTGCCGATTCCAACATCAAGGCCGAGACCTACGACCCGGCCATGTTCCGCCGCCTCATCGACATCAACCTTACCGGATCCTTCCTCATGTCTCAGGCTGTCGGCCGCGCCATGATGGCCGCTGGCAAGCCTGGCTCCATCATCCTGGTCGCTTCGATGTCTGGCAGCATCGTCAACTACCCTCAGGAGCAGTCCTGCTACAACGCCTCCAAGGCTGGTGTCATCCAGTTCGGCAAGTCCCTCGCTGCCGAGTGGGCCAAGTACGACATCCGTGTCAACTGCATCTCCCCCGGGTACATGGACACTGCCCTGAACCGCGTTCCCGCCCTCGACGCCCAGAAGAAGATCTGGAAGAGCCTGACTCCCCAGGCTCGCCTCGGTGCCGTCGACGACCTCAACGGCCTTTGCGTCTTCCTCGCCTCCGACGCCAGCGGCTTCATGACTGGCTCCAACGTCATCATCGACGGTGGCTACACTCTCTACTAGAGTGGAAGTTTCATTTTGACAGCAAGCCAATTGCATCTCGTTTGCAATCACACCTTCCTGAGGACGCGAACTTTTGATTTGATACCCAGATATTTCGGACAAGGAGATCAGGGATATTTGTCTACAATTGGTTCCACGGTGCATCTTGCGGCTATGACTGATTGTAATGGGGGAGACACAAGGGGATGGCGCCGCAAGCCTCACGACTTCCTTTTTCATTTTTTCTGTTCTCTCTTTTTTCTTTTCTAGCGTGTTCTTGTCCAGGGGACTTTCGGAGCGATTAGATCTGATTCCACGGTTTTTTTCTCGGCTCCGGTATGGTATCGAGCCTGGTTGGTTTTTGTCTTTCTCTCAAACTTTTCATACGACTACACATGGCTTGACAGTCATGAGGGTTCTCCGGTATAGAGAAAGACTGGGTAGACATGGGAAGAAAAACAATCCAGAATTGACACTCTCGCAGCGGCTCGGGTTTGCCCTGCTGATAAATCACATTACGCTGGCCTCGTACTGCTTTGCCTCCCGGTGACTTTGTGTGAACAACTTGGGGGGTTCTGTGTTCTAGGGCCTCCTCCCGCAATCGGAGTTCTTTGTGTGCAAGGTTCCCTCCGGAAAGGATGTGCATCTTTGTGATGAACAGGATGATCATTTGTACCCACTGACGTAAAGGCACTTGTTGATCCCTTCGGATCATTTTGCGGATGATAAACCCTTGCCCCATTTAGGAACGAACTGGCACAGGAACTACAGATCCGATCAGCCCACTGTTGGGAGACCTTCTAGAAGCACTATGACTCTAAGTGGCTTCCCGGGTGAGGGATTGCTTACATACCTAGGTACAGAAACAAGTACTCATGCATGTGTTCGATGGAAAGGTCAGTCAGTCAGCCATTCAGTCAGTCGAGGACCAATATAGAGTCAGAAAAGCGTGCTTTGCTAAAGGGAAAGGGCGGAGATCATCAGGTGGCTGAGAAGCCGGCCCTGGTTGTCCCTTGAGGCCGGGAAAGAGAAAGGTCGGAAGTACAAGATACAGCCCGAGACAAATCCATCCGAGTTGCCTCTGCCTTTACCTTTAATCTCATAACAAGTACGTAAGACTGACTGATATGGGGATCGCTTAACTTCGTGCTTCACGGTAATTCACACGTTGAGGTATGCTACTTTGCCCTCGATCATCAGGGTAGCATATCTATCTGAGAGCACCCACCCAACCCTGTTATTCATCCAAAGTTGAAGTAAGATGCAGTCCCTCCAACTCTGGGTCACGCAGTCCGTGAGTAGTGCCTGCCCTGCCTTTGTAAATGACGTCCTCGGCGGTAGGAGATCTACTACATACCTAGTATCACCATCTACTAAAGGAGACTTGAAGAAGTCCAGGATCATACACACACAAACAGCAAATCAAGATGCTAGGTGTGCAACATGTGTCAGGGGTCTCCATCAATGAGACACTACATCACCAGGAATAGGAATAGGAACTTATGAGATGTCGAGAAGACGATTTTCTCTATTTCGCTCTTCAAAAGGCCCATGGCCCTAGACACCCTTTGCTCCCCACCCCCCCAGAAAGGGTGAGCCTATACATCACGGTCGTTCGGTCTAAACAGAAGAAGTTCTTGTCCAGCAAAGTAAGGGAGAGAGAGAGACCTGTCGCTACTGCTCCGACTTGCCTCGCTCACTTCCATATAAAAAAGAAGAAGAGAGATCAGAAAAAGGGGTTCCCATACATTCCATCCCATTCCCTTCCCTTCCAGAAACTTTTGCATGATTTCTGCATTCAAAAGCTTCGCCCAATGCTCATTCATACATCAGTGTCCCCCCCCCTCCATCCCGAGTTGAAACTGATGCCCCCGCTGCTTCTCTACAGGAAGGGGGAGTACAAAACAAAACAAAAATATCATCCCAAAATGTCTTTTGTCGCCAATGCAAGATCGTCGTGCAAAGATTCCATGGAGCCTTTGCTGAGGGCGCACTCGTCTAGAGCGTGCTCTTCAAGAAGGATATCGTTGGCAAAAAAAAAAAGACAGAAAACCAAAGTCTGTCTTTTGCCATGCAAAACGTAGATGTTTCAAGGCTTTTTGTTGATGGCTGGCGCTGCGCAAGCGATGAAAAAAAGTGAGAAGTGATGGAAGGAAGAACATCAATCCAGGCAATATGCTTTTAAGGTATAAGGATTATGTGCAACGCGTTCAAGTTGTTGGATGTGCAGTCGAGAGGGTGTCATATGCTGGGGGTGTACCGAGTTTCTGAGCCATCAGGGGTATCGAGCAAGCCATTGAACCGGTGCCGGATCAAATCAAGCCCTTTGATGTCTCAAGTCGTTCACTGTCCTTTCCGGGCCTTTTCTTGTGCCCTTGCCTCTCTTGCGGCCCTGACAAGAGGCGCCAGCTGCGATAGATCGACACATGACTTCATGAAATCGTGCTGTGAATCCCCGAATTAGCTTTTGGTCCTGGAAAAAAAGAATGGTTGTTGAATCGCAAGCTTACCCTCAAGAGATCATGTGCACTAGCCCGCTTCTCCGGATCTACCTTGAGCGCAAACCAGAGGAAGTCTTTGAACACCTTGGACAGGTTCTCAGGCTCCTTGATCGTCGGCGTACCGTTGGTAGCGATGAGCCAGAGCGCACGCAAGGGAGACTCAGTCAGGTATGGGGGCTCGCCCTCGATCATCTCGATCGCCATGATACCCAGCGACCAGATGTCGACCTTGCGGCCGTACTCCTTCCTCGTGACCACCTCCGGGGCCATCCAGTACGGGGTGCCGACCATGGTCGTCCGCTTGTTCTGAGCCTCATTGATTGTTGCACAGAAACCGAAATCAGCTGTAGTAAAGGTGGTTAATGACGTTGCCTTTGACAAGAATTGAAGAGGAGGAACCTACTGAGCTTGATATTGCCCTCTTGGGAGAGGAGGATGTTGTCCGACTTGATATCCCGATGAATCACTCCCTTAGAGTGAAGGTGTTGCAAGCCTTTCAACGTCTCTCGGCATACCGAGGCAATCTGACCTTCCGTCATGATGTTGAACGTCACCACGTCGGTCAGACTGCCTCCCTCCATGAACTCCATGACCACCCACAGTTCTCCATTGCAGAGGTAGCTGTCAATGAAGTTGACAATATTGGGGTGTGAGCTGTCCTTCATGACGAGGATCTCGTTGATAATCAGGTCTTTCTTGGGCTGCTGCTCCAGATTCATCTGCTTGATCGCCACCAGCCGGTTGGTGCCCTTCTCATAGCCCGTGAAAACCCCGCCAGAGGCGCCCTGGCCGATCTTGGAGAAGTTCCGGTAGATGTTGTGCGGGTCGCCTTCCGAGCAGATTCGCTTCAAAGCTGCCACCACATCTAGGTTGGTGCTTTGTCGCGCGCGCTGTCGTGGACGCGGGACGGCTGCCGGGACCGCAGCCTGGGCAGCTTGCGGCGGACGAGAGGCGCCGTTGGCTGAGGCACCAGTGGGGAACTGATGCTGCGACTGCGGCGGGGTCGGCTGCTGAGTAGGAGGCTGTCTCTTGCTAGGAGCGCGCCCCAGCTGGCCGGACATGGCCGCCTGGGCCTGAGCCATGGCTTGTTCCTGTTGCTGCTGCATAAGCTGTTGCTGGTATGCAGCCTGGACAGCGGGAGAGGGCTGTGGGGGTTGCGGCGAGTAGGGAGCGGTTGCACGAGAATTGGACCTCGACCTGTTGCGATGTTCCTCTGGTAGCATCGCAGCATTGTCCTTCGGCTGCGAGGGGTTGTAGGCTACCGAAGGCAAGTCCTCATTCTGCTGTGAAGACATGCCGATGCCCGAGTCCATTGCCGTGAAGGGCGCGCTAGGTGGTCCTTGCGGCGCAGTCCTGGTGGGCAAACTGACTGGCGGTCGCGGTGCAGGCCGAGTTGGGATCAAGGATATATCCTTGGCCGGCAGCGGGCCTGGTCCTCTGGGCACGGGAGGCGGTGATCGAGGGTTCTCAAAGCTGCCTTCATGATTCACTTGGGGAAATCTGGGGCTCGCCGGCGGGCTGATCATGGGAGACATGGCCATGTAGCCAGGAGGGAGCATGCTGGGTGACGCCATATTGGACGAGGAAGAGGGGTTGCTCGTGAGTCCTGGCCGGGCATCGTGAAACTTTTCGAGGTTCTGCTCCTCATGTGGCCTTTCTTGCGTTTCCTTGTAGAAATTGATGACATTGACCAGCGTTTCCGGGTTTTCTCTCCGCTCCTTCTCTGTGATACCGCTCTCGTTGATCAACCGTTGCCATTCTTTGGGTAGTCCCTATTGGAAGATGTCAGAAGGTACATTATGACTGGACTGCGACAGGGTGTAAAGCCATTCGGTGTCACACTCTCTTGGGTGTTTGTGTGCTTCTCCGTGGAATGGAGGGGGGCTGCTGAACGATGCGAGACTTACCGTGAACTGGCCGGTGTTGCTGTCGTACCCAACATGGGTGACGTGTACAGGGTTTTCGGGCGCCGAAATCAACGGTTTGCGGGGTGAACCGACCAAGCTCGTCATGAAACCCGAGAAACCAGACTTCTTCCTCAACACTCCAGGCAGCTTGGCATCCTTGCTCTCGTCGGAATACCTCTTGGAGGCAGCAATCTGCGTCTCTGAGATCTTGCTGACCTGGCTCTTCTCGCTGGCGATGTTATCCGCCGCCGAGAAGCTGGCAGATTGGCGAAGAGGCGGACCCATGATGCGCTGATCCGGGGTCATGTGCGAAGGGGCTGAGGGCGCGGGCCGCGCTGGGTGAGCTGGGAAGGCCGGCTGGGTCGGTGACTTGATCGCCTCGATACGGTTGATGATGGCCGCACCGTCAAAGGGAGCGCCGACGAAATCTTCGGACGGCTGAGACCTCAGATGGCCGTGGAAGTGGGGGTCCGAGTTGCGATTTGTATTTTTCCGGGCGACGGTGGCGGGCTGCGACTGGTACTGGTGGACGTTGTGCACCGGTTGTTGCTGGTGTTGGTACTGGTGCTGCTGGTGGTGGTGGCTCGGGTGCGGGCTGGCGCCAATGAACTCGCTGCCAGGCAGGACGGGAGAGGGATGGTTCGATCGAGAAGCCGTTGAGGACGAGGGCAGATGCCGCGGCGACGAGCTGCTTGACGCGTTGAAGGTGGGAGAACGGGCGGGTGGAGCGCTTGGGGCTCGCCGCAGGCTCGTCGAGCTGGTCTTGCTCAGCAGAGGGTGTTGGGCGTCAATTCGACCATCGACACTGAGGGCAGAGTTGTGGTGATGCGACGACGGAGGTTTCTTGGTTAGACGTTTACGGTGGGAGAGGCCGTTGGAGGAATTATCCAGGCTCTGCCCGTCCATGATCTAACGACCTTTAGACTCCGGGACAAAGAGGAGACAAAGGAGTAGTAATAGTGGTGGTCCGGTATTGGGAAGAATGGGTGCGTGCCAGTCTCACTCTTGGAACGGACTGGACTGGTGTGCTAGTAGTAGTCTGGCGGGCGTGTGGGCTTTTTTTTTCGGGGTGTGGGCACGCACGGCGTGGAGAGGGGGGGAGGTTTTCTCTGCTCTTGAGCGTTTGTTGGTGGTGCTCGTGGTGGTGGCTTGCTTTTTGCCCACGCTTGGAAAAAAGGGTAGGTACCTAAAGCACCTACTTCTTGGACGTGAAGCGCCGAGGTGGGAAGAGGGGCGTGGATGGAGAGAAATGCGTGCGAGGAGAAAACAGCACACAAACAACGACAACGCCCTCAAGCTGTACCTACGGAGTAGGTCCTGTCCCTGCCCTGGGCTTGTCTTGTGCTGTCTTGTCTTGCTCTACTCTCTGTGGTTGTTATTTGGGAGTGGGCGAGAGAAAGGAGAGAGGATGATTGCTGGAGAGCGCGAGGATCAATCAAAACGGTAAACAGTAGCACCGGTTTGTGTGTCTCGATCAGCCTCTTCTCACCTCTCTGTGGCTTTCGCGTCAAACAAGGCAAAGCTGGTGGTGTGCCATTCGTCCTGTGCTATGTATATCCATACCTGCTTCACTACAAGTAGGGTACCTCCCTGACTATCTCTTCTCTTTTCTGCTGGCAACACTCTTGCTTGTCGAGCCTCACTGCTGCTGCTGGCTGCTGCGGCGCAATGGCAGGCATTGGCCCTGTTCTTGATCCCACCCGACTCCCCTCAGAACTTGTTTCTGGCTCTTCTCTGCTTGCTTCGTGGGTACCCAATCCCATCTCCACCTCTCCTCACACTGTCATCTGAGCGGGTGGTGAGGTGAGGGGTGTGTACCGAAAAAAAAAAGAAGAAAAACGGCCTTGCGAAAAAAGAGGTCCGCACCAACATTGACGCTTATGTTGCAGCATCTTTCGGCGTGCTGGGTGTCCCCCCAAGGCCACCCACCATAATATAAGTGTCAACGCCCGAAGATTGAGAATGGAGGTCAGGATGGTGACGACGATGACGATGACAATGGCAGGCTTCTTGACCCTCCTCCGTGGCTGACCTGTCCCTCCTTCGCCTCCTCCGTCTCCTCTCCTGGGAGACCCTTCTATCTGGTGTCTGGACTTCGTATTTGCACGGAAAGACGGGAGGCTTGACGCTCTACCCTTCCCGGGTGTGTGTTACAGCACCGTTCTGAAAGAAGGATATGTGGCCATAGCCGTGGACGTCGGGAGCGGCCAATTGGTTGATTCTACTTGTATTCTCCAGCGCAACAGTCAATTCATTAGCGCAGGCCCGTTTTGGTCTCTGAGCCCCAGAGCCACTGAAGCAGTCGGTACAGTCGGCGTCGCTGCGGTGGGAAAAAGCAAACTCGTGTTTGTCTTTGCTTTGATGCCCTCAAAATAGCCCACCCGGATCCTGGCACAGCCTGGGGATATACGGGAAAAAAGACCCTTTTCTTCTTCTTCCTCTCCCAGCTGATGAAAACAGGGTGACCAAGGTGCCAGTGATAACGTCACCGGCCCGGGCCAATGTGCCAGGATGATTTGAACCCTTGCAATCACAAATCAGCCACGCCGCGGTTGCGCCCACAGTACCACAGTCTCTTCCAGTCGCTCTCTCTTCTTTCCTTTCCCCTCCACTTGCACACCACACCATCTCGGCTTCTGGTGAAGAATTGGCGAGAGGGGGCCCTAGAATCCCTTAGCAGCGTCGTTGGCCGCACTTCCAGCGAGTGGTGAAGCCCCCGTCTGGTGGGCTTGGTGGGCAATTGAAACCCTTCCAGTCCCAGCGGCCACCGCCTCTGCCTCCTGAGTGGGCACCAGGGTCTTGCATTTTGTTACACCATCCGGCCCAAAAAAGCCCAGGCGTTGATTGGCAGGCTGCTCGGTACTGATCGCGCGGCACCAATTGGAAGATTCGATGGCGGTGGGGCAGATGGGCAGATATCCACCGTTGGTGGGCGCCGGCGGTGATAGTTGCTTGATCGGTGGGATTAGCAGGACGGGGCTTTCGACACTGCTCCGCTGCCAAATTAAAGCGCCAGACAACACATTGAGCTCGGGGCAGCTCTTCGTCGGTAACTACCTAGGTAGGTACTGTACAAATCGCAGCGAGGGAAAACACAGCACGCTCGTGGCTTCGCTCTTGCTCGCGGCGAGGGTGGAGAAGAGGGAGAAGAGGGGGTGCCGGTATCACTCAGTCTGTGTTCTTCACAAGCCCGTCTTCATCTCTGCTTGACTTATCTGCGTGCAGAGACGAGGGCATCTCATCGATGTCGCATTGCATCTAGCCGCGGCCCCCCATCCAATGAGGCCCGGTGTGCTGAGGCCTGGCCGCGACGCCGTTGCACCTGCTAGCAGAGGCCGTTGCTCTTGTGGCCTGTTTCGCGATGCCAAAGTAGACGCGGGGTGCAGCAACGCGATTCGAGCAGGAGGTGTGCATGCCGTGTAAGATCGACCTCGTCTTTTGCCGCCCGCCGTGGGGTGGTGGTGGCCGGTTTGAACTCTTCCGCTCCTGGGGTTGGTGAACGATTGCATTGCTTCGGAAGTTTGCCATCGTACGGAGTAAGCTGGGTGCCATGCCTCCTCCTTGTTGATGTCACTCCATTCCAGCAGACCCAGGTCCTGTCCACCCCCCGGCACGTTCTCTATTATTAACCCCGTGGTGGGCGGGCCATGGAATGCGCCGCATGCACCACATACGTACTTGTAGTGTTCAGCAGAACTGTTCATCGCGGGGAACAGCAGAGACTTGCATATCATTGGGATCCTTGCCGTCACTTGCCGAATCGCCATTGCTGGTGGGTGCTGGGGTCCATATCTCAGTACCTTCGTCGAACATAACGTCGAAAGGACGCTCGCACAAACAAGTCTTGTCTCTCGTTTGCAAGTGGCACAGGGTAAGGACTTGTGGGAATCCTGCGAGGTTCTCGACTGGGAGACATGGGTGGGCAAAATGGATGGTCCAGCTCTGTCTTCCACATACCGAATCCCCATAACTCCATTGTACGCTGCAGATGCTCAGAGTCCAGTCCCGAGTCGTAAGGAGGGGTGATATGGAATTGGAAAGGCCACCGGAGCGCTGTTTATGTGGATGAGGTTGTTGAGCGAGAGTACAGCCGGGCTTGGTTTAATGTGTATGGCTTTTGCTCCTCGGGTGTGCAACACGTCCCAAGATCACCAATATATCTATCTTGATTCAACCTGCGTGTCCTGAGTCAACTCGAGCTGGTTTCTGCAATTAGTGGCTTGCTCCCTCTACATAACCACGGTACGTTGGGCCCTAAAGTAAACAATGAAATCGTGCTCAATTGGAAAAGAAAATAGTCCTGATGAAAAGGGCTGAAGCTTGACAACAGGTTGTCAGCTCTGTAAAGATCGGGTTCTCAAGTATACCAAGTGTTGATTAGTTGAACTTTTGTCTGTTTATTTTACAATAGCACTGAGGCGATCCTAAGCATGTTGCAAGCAGGTCTAGGTACGGCGATTGTATGACCGATGTCGAGTAAAGCCGGAGATGAGGCTCTAATACAATGGGTGAGAAGGTTAGGTAGATGGAGGGGTTTGGTTCGCGACGAGTTCCCATGGCAAAGTAGGTACCAACTACAAGTAGGTCGACAAACATGGTCGATCAGCCAGCCATGCTCGAGCCCGAGTTCTCAGCCATGCGCTGCAGTATGACAGGATTAGGGAATACAAACCACACGGGACGACGGCTCATCGAGTCCTCAATTACTTGTACAGTGAGTGTTCTGACGATAAGCCGCGTTTATCTCGAGCTCTTTTCCCAGAATTTGTTAGGCCAATGCCGAGTGGACAAATCAGGGACCTTGTTCTAGAGCAATCGAGAACCTTTTGGCGACCTTTAATCACCGCACCGTAGTTGCGAGCCACGCGCACGATACGGAAGTTCTCCAGTACAACGGTCCGCGGAATACCTGCGCTGTCAGTGTTCATGTCGACCTCAAAACCCCCCCTGCTGCCTCGAACCGAATCGAACCCACTCCACCTCTCCAAACTCCCACATCATCCCATTTGAGTGATCCTCCACCTTTCCCCCTACTGCGTGGTCTTAGTACTACGTGGAAGCTACCTTGTCTCGCACAACCTCAAATCCCCAACTCCCCATCCCCTCGACGTCGCAGCTGGCCAAAGGGCAATCCCGCAGCCTCCTGCTCCCCTGAAAGGTCCAATTTCACCATCTACCCGTCTCTGCTCACCATGTGTTAAGCGGACAGCTCTTTGCCTCCCTCTCCTTGGTATTTGATAACGCAGACCAAAGTCAACCCTCAAGGTGGTCCAACCGTGGTAAAACGAAGCTCTATCTCGTCAATCCCAATTGAGATACGCTCCGTCACTACCTCTTCCATCTCTCCTTCTATAATTGCCTCCAAGTCCCTATCTACTGTGAGTGTGCTCCAGATACTACTACCAAGCACTACCCAAAGAGAGGGCTCTCTCAGTTGTGTCTTGGACCTCTATGGAGTGAATCAATTTACTGACTCTCCATGTCTCTTGCAGTTCCTCCAAGGGCCACCCTGCTTTGATCTGCGACTGATTTTCTACGGCTCAATCTACACGGATTCAACGGTATAACGATGGCTACAAGCTCGTCCACCAACCCTACCCCGGGTCTCGACCAACCCTCGGCTGCTCAGAAGCTACTCCAGAAGCATGCCGATCACCATGCATTTGTCGAGGAGGTCCCGGATGAAGATTTGAAACACGACGTCCCCGCCCAGGCAACTAACGAGAGTGCTGCTGCTCCCTGGGCCGCCAACATGTCTGCCAAGGCTGCTGGAAAGCAAAAGGCGCAGCCGTCGGCGACGGTCATCGACACAAATTCACAGGAGCTCTTTCCAGGCCTTGGCGGCAAGGCTCCTCCCCCGCCCAAGGTCGTCAGCCAGGGCTGGAACAAGCTCGGTAGCTCCAACGGTGCGGCTCCGACCAATGGCACCTCGCGCGCCTCGACTCCGGCCTCTGTCCCGACCTCGGCCCCGGCCTCGGGCAAGGCCACGCCTACCGGCCCCTCGCTGCACGGCCCGCCCGCCCTCTCAATCCCGGGTCGCAACGTCGAGACCATGCTTCTTGATTCTCAACATATTCTGCCCCGTGACAAGCTGAGACGCCCGATGCCCGACATCATCAAGGACATTAACCGCAAGTCCCGCGCCAAGATCAGCTTCAGCCCATCCGCCAACGGTCGGTACAAGTTCGAGGCCACAGGTCCCTCTGAAGTGGCCCAACAAGCTCTCAGAGACCTTGCGCAGCAGATCGGCACTAAGCAGACCGTCCGAGTCCCCATCCCTCGATCAGTCCGGTCACACCTTATTGGTACCAGGGGAGCCAACATCAAGAGGATCCAAGAACTGAGTGGAGCCAGGGTCCAGCTCCCTAAAGACGAAGAGGGCCTCCCCTACCCTACAGACGAGGATGACGACAGCACGATCGACGTGACTGTCGAAGGCAACGCTCTCTCCGCAGCCACTGCCTGCGAAGAGATCAACAAACTTGTTAATCAGCGGTCTGCGAATGTCGCCACGAAACTCCGGGACATTCCTGCCGAGTTCTACCCCTTCCTCGCCAACCCGCGAGACAACTTCCTTCGTGATCTGAAGGACAGGGGTGTTCAGGTTACTGTCCCATCTCATCAAGCCTGGTCGTCGCAACCCCGTGAAGCTCCGCCAGAGGGCCAACGCCCAGTCTTCGCTCCCGCTCCCAATAGCGCGCCCATTGAGCTTAGTGGTGAACGTGCTGCTGCACAGGCTGCGCGAGCCGAGATTGAACGTCGCGTGGAGGAGCTGCGGAGGAATCTGGAGCTTCAGCAGCTGTCTATTCCTTCTGGACGCCAACAATTCATTATTGGCGACCGAGGCGTCTCGGTCGAAGACTTCTTCAACGACACTGGCTGCACGATTGTGATTCCCACCGACCAGGAAGACGACATGGTCACAGTCATCGGTCCCGCGGATCGGGTTCAAACCGGCCTGGAGCGCGTCATGGACTTGGCGATGAACATGCAGCTCTCCAATTTTGATATCTCACGTTTCCATCGCCAGGCACCAGGCGGAGCATCTGCACATGCCCGCAACGTCACGCGCTACCTGAGACAGCGAGAGGTGATTAAGCGGCTAGAAAAGGAGTACAACACGTTTATCAACACGCCTACAAACGAGGATGGTGCTCTGGCTTGGGAGCTCTACTCCCGAGAGGGCAAGAACGCTATCCGAGCTCAGACCGAAATCAAGGGCATTGTCTCCGGACACCCCCCTTCGAGGATGGCCACGATCCCTGTGGATCATTTCTACCACAACCATCTCAGGGACAACATGAACTCGAGTATCCGCCAGAACTATGGTGTTCAGCTCGTCTTCCCCGAGGCATCAGAGGCCGACGCTCCTCTGCTGCTCGTCTATGAGGGCCCATTCTCGGCTGAGTCGCGGTACGAGGTGCCGACGGCTGCGCCTAACCCCGCGGATGTCCAATCGTTCGAGCAAGGCCTGCGCGACGCCCGAAACGCCATCATGGAGTTCCTCAACCATCAAGACCAGCTGACCTCTACCACCATCCAAGTGCCAGTCAAGTTCCACGATAGGCTGAGAAGATTCATCAAGCGCGAGCAAGAACGGCTGCCTGCCGGCCAGCCCGCTGCCAAGGTCAGCAGCAAGGGTGTCGACGTCACAGTTCGTGGTCCGGCGTCTGCAGTTGAAAGCCTTGTCAAGAAGATCAACGCCTTTATGGAGCAGGAGAAGGAAGACGAGAAGGAGCGAGGCTTGATCACCGCTTTCGACTTTCCCCAACAGTTCGCCAATCATCTGATTGGCAAGGGAGGCAGCAACATTCGCGAGCTCCGTGAGAAGTTTGACGTTGACATCAACGTTCAGGATGGAAAGGTTGAGCTCAAGGGCCCACAAGCCAAGGCCGACGCCGCGAAGGCACACATCCTTGCCATGGGACGCCAGCTTGCAGACGAGGCGACCCACGTCCTAAACATCGATCCTAGGTTCCACAGGGAGCTCATCGGCGCCCAAGGTAGCCAGATCAACCGTCTCCAAGACCGATACAAGGTCCACATCTTCTTCCCGCGCTCAGCAAGGAGCACCAAGGACGACGAGTCTAATGCCGATGCTGCCAGTGATGCTGGCAAGCCCCGTCGCCAGCAAGCTCCAAACGAGGTCATCATTCGCGGCCCCAAGAAGGGCGCCGACGAAGCTCGGGATGAGCTCCTGACTCTGTTCCAGTATCTCCAGGACAACTCTTTCACGGCCACCGTTGCCTTGCAGCAAAAGCAACTGCCCATGCTGATCGGGCAAGGCGGTTCTGCTATGGAGGCTGTCCGACAGCAGACGGGTGCCAAGATCGACATCCCCAACGGCCGTGACTCTCCTGATACTATGGTCGATATCCAAATCAAGGGAACAAGGGACCAAGTCGCTGCTGCGAAGCAGGTCCTTGAGGAGAAGAAGGCTATCTTCGATGACACTATTACCCGCACCATTGATGTCGACAGGAAGCATCACCGAACCCTGATTGGCGCCGGAGGTAAGTTGCAACCATTTACATGTTGGCGCAAGTTTCGTGTTGCTGATACATCTTAGGTGCTGGTGTTCGAGATATGGTTCTCAAAGCTGGCGGATCCGACGATCGCAAAGAGTTTGCTCGCACCATCCAATTCCCCAAGCAGGACTCAGATGGCAACACCATCAAGGTCGAGGGCCGCAAGAACATTGTCGACGACATCATCGCTCAGATCGAGGCCTTCGTGGCCCAGCGCGAGAACCAGGTCACGGAGGTGATCGATGTTGCCACCGACAAGCACCGGTCTCTCATCGGCCGGGGCGGTGATGTGAAGAAGCAGATGGAGTCGGACTTCCACGTCTCGATCGACATCCCCCGTCAGGGTAGCGGCCAGACCGGCGTCAAGATCACTGGCCAGCCTGGCGATGTCGAGAAGGCCAAGGCTCGCATCCAGTCGGTGGTCAGGGAGCAGCAGGGCGAGACAGTCCAAGTGCCCCGCAAACTTCACCACGCCATCTCGAACAACGGGCAGTTCTTCCGCAGACTCAAGGGCGACCACCAGGTCACTGTCGACCACGCAGGTCAGAGCGTGCCCGCTCGCCCCGCGCCGTCCTCGGGCGCGGCCAATGGCGGTGCGCTGCCGCTCATCACCGACGACGCCGAGGCCACCGCCGACGCGCACTCGTGGCAGCTCGCGGACCTGGGCTCGGGCGAGGACGGCGACATCCCCTGGGTCCTGCGCGGCTCGCCCGAGAACGTCGAGAAGGCCAAGAAGGCCCTCGAGGGCGCGCTGGAGCAGGCCCGCCGGAACGACACGGTCGGCTACCTGGTCCTGAGCGACCCGCGCACCTACCGCTACGTCATCGGCCAGGGCGGCAAGAAGGTCGAGTCGATCCGCAAGCAGAGCGGCTGCAAGGTCACCGTGCCGCGCAACAACGACGAGGCCATCGAGGTCATCGGCTCCAAGGACGGCGTCGAGAAGGCCAAGGGCCTGATCCTGGCGGCCGTGCGCGAGGGCGTCAAGGGCAGCGCCGCTCGCGACTAGGTTTCGCGCACGCAGCGGCCCTCTCCTCCTCCTCCCGCTCGTGGGCCCGGATCGCATCGCCGCGGCGCCTCCTCGGCCGAGCAGCGGGAGATGGAGCCCGATAAATGGGGGTAAAACCAACCAGCCAGCCAGCCAGCCATACATATGGGGTTCTGTAGTCGTGTTGTATGCTAAGTGAAGGTGGGAAGAAGAAAAAGGAGTTCAAAAAAGTTGTAGCAAAGGCAGATCTGCTGCCCCTGTTCCTCTCGGCACTGGGCAGCTGGGGCAGGTAGAGGAAAAAGGGGGTTCCCCCGAACTTCAATAGTCTTTATTTGCACACAGAATAAAATGAGTATTATTCTAATTGACACAACTCGGGCAATTCTTTGCGTCATTGTCCTTTTGATTTGTGTATCTACAAAACGTTACATGCCTGCAGACGAGTTCCTATTCCTCGTCTCGGCCAAAATCAACAAGTCAGCGCTGACCAGATCATTGTTGTCCTGATCGCAGGTCACTGATCGGTTCGGTAGTTTTATCATCTTTTTTAACTTCTTCGCTCATTCTTCTCATCATCAGAAGTCGAAACTGTAATACCCTAATGCTCTTGAAACTAAAACTCCATCGCTATGCACTTAAGGGGTTCACGTAAAACCATGCAGAAACCCCTCGAACTACCTCTTCCCGTGCTGATGCTATATGTACACGTGCTCTCTCCTCTACTTGCTCACATAAAGTCATCTTCAGTCTCGTCCCCATCGTGCGCAAGGGCTAACCGCGCCGCCTCGTTGGCAAGCGTGATGATGTCGCTCAGCAACTCTTCCGAACGGTTGCGGGGCGGGTTCGTGATTGGCGGGATCGGCCCTTGCAAAGGCGGCGGGTAAGGAAGCGCAGGCCGGGTCGTGGTTGTGCTTCCAGCGCCCGTGGTAGTAGCGGAGCCACTCGCCGTCGCCGCCGCCGCCGCCGCCGTACTCACAGGCTGTGCCGACGCAGGAGGCGGTACAGGGCCCAAGGCCGTCGTCCCTAGCGTAGCCGACGTGGCCCTGCCGGGGGCAGAGGGAGATCGAACCTGGACCTTGATCTCGCCGCCGATGCCGTCCACCCTCAGGCTCGTTGTGGTCGGAGCCGCGGGGTCACTGCCCGTAGAAGAGGGCAGTCCCGCCTTTGGTCGCGCGGGCGGCGGAGCCATCTGGCCAGGCTGGGGAGCCTTCCGGACGAGGTCCCGGAGAAAGTTGTTGGCGGCTATCGAGCCGTCCATGATGTACTTGAGACAGACCTGCACCCTCTCGCGAGCGTATCTGTTGTTGTCGTCATAGGCACAGCAGTTGAGCAGAGGTACAAGGCCATTTTGGCGCATGATCTGGTCCTGCACCTGCGAATTCCCGGGTCCACGCTCGCCTCTCGGCGGCTGGAGCAAGGTCGCGAGTAGGCCCAGGATCTGAATCTTGATGCCGGACCAAGCAAAGTTATGGGGAGGTTCTCCAGGCTGGGACGGCGGTGGCGGTGGAGGAGGAGGCTGGTCGGCATTGCCGTTTTGAGCATAAGGCCGTTCGACTATCTGTCCATTTGTCGAAGACTCATTGTTGCGGGGTGCCGGGGCCTCCACCAAAGGCTTCTTCGGGATACTCTCCTCCAGTGCTTTCAGCAGAGTGATCAACTCATACACAGCCTCCCACTCAATGATCTTCTTCCGTATGGCGTCGATATCCGCCGCGGTATTGATGAACTCGAGGAACTGGGCCAGACCGTCTCTTGCACGCTCGAGATCCCATCCGTCCACGAAGAAGTCGGCTGGGTCCGTGATGCCAGTCAGAACCTCGGCTTGCAGACTGAGGTAGCCCAAGCACTCCGGCACAGTACGACTCCGGAACCAGCTGAAAAGGTAGTGCACGAGCTTGATGTCAAGGTCATCGTCGCTGATTTCTTGGTCTAGAGCAGAAACAAATTTCTTGCGGAACATGTGACTGATGACGCGAAGGAGCACAGCCTGGGATGGCGAGATGACGTCCTTGGTCACCCGTAATGAGTTCCATGCGTAGGGAAGTAGCGCGTTGTGATGGATGGCCTCGACAATCTGCGAGGTTATCTCGAAGATCAGCGATTGCTCATCCTTGTCCCAAACCGCAATGTAAACGAGCATCTCTCGAAACAAACTCTTTCCACAGTCAGTAGCCAGGAACATATGACACCTTGTCTTTTGCAGATTCTCTCCATAACGTGTCAGACCAACCCCAACAGTGTCCATGATACAAGACTTGACAATCATGTGCAAGGCTTCTATTTGCTTCGGGTCGAGCACGTTGGGCAACTCTGTCAGTACGCCTGCCATTGGGCCCTCGCCGTACGACTCGTCGTCATCGATATCATCATCTTCGATCATGTCATCAACGTATTCCTGAACGACGTGCCGCGAGTCCCCATCAGCGCCTTCGGGAAGGAGATCGTCGTCGTGATGATGATGGTGGTGATGGTGGTGGTGATCATGGTCATGGTCGTGGTCATGGTCATGGTCATGGTCATGGTCATGGTCGTGATGGTGGTGGTGGTGGCAATGATGATGGTGGTCATGATGGTGGTCATGTTCGTGCTCATGGTCGTGTTCGCAATGATCGACCATGTGGTCGTCGTCCATCGATCGATACGTGTGCGCGTATCGGTGTTCTATCATGCCCAGATATGCTTCTTGCCTGGACTGTGCAAACTCAATCGAGGGCATGGAAACATTCCAGCCGTCAAAGTTCTGATCTCGAGCTCGTTCCCACCATGCGTCGACTTCGTGGGAGACGCGGCCGTAGAGCTTGTCCTGTTGGAACTTATCGGTCTCCTCGGGTTGCCAGACCGATGTTGCAGGCTCGGTATCATTTGGGTCGTCCGCTCTCGGGTTGACGTCGGGCATCCATGTGCCACAGAGGGGTGAGATAGCGGCCGGGATTCCGGGCGGCTTGTTTGCGTGCGTCTGGGCGTATTCGACAAGGAGAGCCTTGGCCTTTTCGCAGACATTCGAGTTGCGCTCCAGCCAATTGAGAACTTCGACCTTAGCGATGTCGAACCGGAAACCTGAGCCATCCCCTAGACCGTCTTGCTCGTCCTGGGTATGTTCATCATCAAAGAGCACATCGTGCCAAAATGACATCTTGTTCCGGTCATTCTTGGCAGTCCAGTTGTGTGCCTGTTGCAGAGCGGTCACAAGAAGTTTCTTGTCTAGAAGGACGTGTAAGTATGGTAGCGAGACTGCTCTCTTCATTGATTTGACTTACAGAGGTCGTCGATTTCTTTCAGCTTTGCCCTCGTGCTGTCGTCCAACTTTTCTGGACCAATTCCCTTATTCGCCATGTTGATGCACAAGATGATGGTCTGGTACACCATCTGGTCAAAACTGACAGCTGCGCAGATGTCCTGCGGCACCTCGGGCTCCTGGGTCACGAGCAGGTTGCGGGCGATATGCATGAGCTTGTTGAGCATCTGCAGATCTTCCTTGAGACTGGCATAATTCTTCAGGATCAAGGCAGTGCTCTCAGGACCTGATACTCGGGCATTGGGGTCGTTGAGGCTGGATAACGGCCCGATGCAGCGAGTGGTCAGATACGGCACTGCGGACGCGAAGATCTTGGTGAGGTACACCCAGATCTCGACATTTCTCGATAATGCTTCTCTGTATGCTCGGGTCAGCACCTGCCTATCATATATCCATATAGCTATGGTGCTTGGAAAGCACGAACCGGACTTCCTTCAAGGTGTGCGTCTTCTCCAATGTTCGCGTCACCATGTTGGTGACTTTTGCATGAGTGAGAGGTCCGGAGATCGGGGGCGAATCGCTGTAGTGGCCTTCCAAGCATATCAAGGCAGCCGAGAAGCAGACTTCCTCGACTGTCTGCTTGGACGATGGAGCGCTGATCCGGTCAACAGGGGGCAAAGCCCCCGTCGCTACCGGCGCCATCTTGAAGTATGTCTCTGCTCCGGATGGACCGTAGAAGAAAGGCGAGGCGTTGCCTTATGAAAATCTTTGGGGCGGGTATGCCCACAGTTCAGCTAATGAACGATGTCTTTAAGCCTTTTATCAGGCAATAAGACCTTGTCACATAAAAATGCCGTAGGATGAGACCGGATGGTTATGGCGAGATGATTGCTGCTGGTAGGTTTGGGAAAATTGAGCTTGGATATCTCCCACCGCCTTTGAGACAAGATGGAGGCGACTAAGCAGGAAAAAAAGGAAAATAGCTGGAGGTAAGCACCGCCACGGCATGTGGTCCTTTCACTGGTGTCCGTGCCTGCATTTCTTTAGACACCGCCTAAGTGGGCCTCCGAGATGCAACGACATCGCCATAGCGGGGTAATTTTTTTTTGGCCGGACTTATTGCAGATCTTGGAGGGCTGCGGTAGGATGGACGAGTAGCGGGGTGCTTCATTTGCTTATGTATCTGCGTTTTCCTCTCTACGTGACACCTCTTGTATAAATATCTCACTCTTATATTTCTGCATATCCCGTCGGGCCATTCATTCCTTTGGCTGCCCAAGTCGTAGGCCTTTGTATACTCAAGTTCACTCCCAGGACAGGCGTAGAGAAGATGGGCTCTGTTCCAGATACCTTTGACCGTAGGTGGCCTCCCTGCTCCTTGATTATATTCCCAAAGTTCGTCCTGATGGAAACCCTTTCTCTAACACGTGTATCTACTCGAGTACAGGACCGGTACACATCGCCGTCATTGGCGGTACTGGTCTCTCCAAGATTGAGGGGTTTGACCCCATCGCCACCCTCAATCCCAAGACCCCCTGGGGCTACCCTGCCTCCCCGATCCAGATCGTAGAGCACAACGGGGTGCCCATCGCTTTCCTCGCCCGCCATGGCATCCACCACCAGTATGCGCCCCACGAGGTGCCGTCACGCGCTAGCATTGCTGCTCTCCGCCACATCGGCGTCCGTACCGTCATCGCCTTCAGCGCCGTGGGCTCCCTCCAGGAGGAGGTCAAGCCCATGGACTTTGTCGTCCCGGACCAGGTCATCGACCGCACCAAGGGAGTCCGCCCTTTCACCTTCTTCGAGGGCGGACTCGTGGGCCACGTGGGCTTCGCGGATCCGTTTGATGCCAAGATTGCGCAAGTCGTCAAGCAATGCGCCGAGGCGATGGAGGGCGACGGTGTGATCCTGCACGAGAAGGGTACCCTCATCTGCATGGGTAAGTCTCTAGCCTTCTGGCCCCATCTCCTGGTGCCGTGTTCTGACCACTTCCTCCAGAGGGACCTCAATTCTCCACTCGGGCCGAGTCCAACATGTATCGTTCTTGGGGCGGTACCGTTATCAACATGTCGGTCTTGCCAGAGGCGAAGCTTGCCCGCGAGGCCGAGATGGCCTACCAGATGATCTGCATGGCGACCGACTACGACTGCTGGCATAGTACCGAGGATGTTGACGTCGCCATGGTCATGAAGTATATGGCTGCCAACAGCCAGAATGCCAAGCGGCTCATCGGCGCCGTTCTCGATGAGCTATCGAAACATGACAACAGTGACATGGTCCTCGCTAAGCATTGGGAAGGCGCCAGCGTGGGTGCTGTGTCGTTCATGACGAAACCCGAGGGCCGTAACCCTGAGGCGCTGAGGAGCGTTCAATACCTCTTTCCCGGTTTCCTGAAGCAGTAGATTTCTTTCCACCTCAGAGGATGGATAGCTGGTTGTGAAGGCTGCAGAGTCTTTCTTCACTTACACAGTGAGTTAACTGGATAGCACTAGTAGCAGGGGTAGACAGTAGCAAAAGCCACGGTCTGCTGTGATACGGGTTTATAGAAATCTCTATGTAGGAGTTTGGAATATAGAAAGCGATCAACTTCGTGCCCGTTGGATCTGCTAATCGCGCGCTTCTAACCATGACCGCTCAACGCCGTAGATATGCTTCGGGTATCCTAACACACTTTTGGCCCAGAAATTCAAAAGAAGAAGAAAGGAAAAAGCGCTTGCTATAAAAACTCAACCCGGACCCCCGACGCCCCATGCACCACACCAACCTCGCGAGATTAGAAAGTGCTCGAGGCGAAGCGTAGTACTGCCCTAACTACATCAATTGCGACAAAAGCCGGACCGCCTTCTCCGCCGCAGCGATGTGCCAAGGCCGGATATCTGTCCGCGAGTCCACAATATTTCGAGCTCTCGCCAACGTTCCGAGCCCCCTGAAGTACAGCAACATCTCCCTAAGCAAGGTCTCGTACAGTCTCGGGTTGTGCTCGGCGTGCACGACGTTGACCTCCATGACCACCGGAGGGTCCTCCGGCCGGGTGCCTCCACGCTTGATGAGATATCCGCTGATGAGGGCTGGGTTGATCTCGCCGGGCGCAGAGGTGTTTTGGAGTTTATGAGACAGCACGGCACCCCACGTGCTGTCGGTCACGTCAACCAAGGTAGTGTCGCCGTCGTTCTCGGTGGCGGCATCGCCCGTGCCGGGCGTGGTTGCTGTGACGCCAGAGGTCGCAGCCGCCATTGAAGGGGTTGGCGGGTTGCCGCTTTGTTCGGGAGACACTATCGAGGCCTGAGGGGTCGACACTGGTGTGGTATAGAACACAGACGACGCCGACACCGGCATCTTGACCGCTGGCGGCAGCAGTTGTAGTGACGGGTCCGTGTCCACCGTCAGGATTGTGAGGGTGATAGACGCTTTAGTCTCAGCTTTTGCAAGATCGACCCAGTAGTCAATCTCCTCCCTCTCCATCGGCGCGCACTTTGTGATGATGACCCTCCAGTGAACCTTCCACATTGAAATTAAATCATGCGTCGTGTCCCAGATCTCGTGCGCAACATCAGCCATCGGCGTAGCAAGAGGCCTGCCTTTCCTGCCAAGGCAGTATGACGCAGTCATCTGCTTGCTCCCTCTGTTGTCGGTCCACGCCGCTGTGATCCACCTTCCATCGACGCTCTGAGCGTATGCGATATGGATGCAAGAGTTCTCGTGGAGCAGGTTTGCCGATGGCGTCATTGTCAGCTTGAAATCGATCATGCGGGGCGGAAGCTGCTCCAGGCAGATTGCAGGTGCCGGCATCGTGCCGTCAAAGAGCGTGCATCGGTCATAAGTCTCGAGGGACAACTTGATGTAGTCGCCATGCTTGAGGACAACGGGCGATTGTGGTGATGCGATCAAGTCCAGAGGCACTAGCTGCATGACTAGATCGTTCGTCGAATTTGTCTTTTTGTCCGCGAGCTTCTTCTTATACAGCTCGAATAAATGATGGAAGGCAGCGCAACATTCGACCATGGAACGTGGATCTTCCGCAGAGTAGAGAAAGTAGACGAGAAAGTTCTTGTTGCTGACGGATTGACTAGCAAGTGCTTGGCACAAGTGGCTCATCCGTTCCATCATGGGAGGCGCATCTTTTCCGCCAGCTGAATTCGGCGAAGAGACTGGTGGCTCAGTTTCGAACGGAACAAGACCACCAGTAATGCCGGCCGAGTCCGCAAGCCGGTCGAATGATCCAAGTTTAAGGGCTTCGTAGACGATTCGCTTCTGGTCAAGGAACGAGGTCACACTATCGGACATTCCCTCGCCCTGGGGAAACACGCATGACGAGCGGATGTCCTTGCTTCCCGGAGATGGTCCAAGACCCAGCACTTCCCAGAAAGTAATCGAAGAAGGCACGAGTGAGAGTTTTGTCTCATGCCGCCTGATCTCGATATGGGGTGATGGGATCTGGAACACACTTGGCCTGGTTTGTTCAGCGCCTGCTGGATTTCGGGGCTGCAGCCGGGTGGGTTGCGGCAGAGTTGGTAAATCCTGGACTTCAACAAGAGATCTGAAGGCGATTTCGAGCGCGCTGGCGAGGGAAGATGGAAATGTTGAACGAACGGTCTGCAGCGATGATCGTGCACAATTAGCCACAGCCCTCCGAGCATTCTGCAGGTCCAGTTGGCCAGGTACTGGGTCCCTGGTCTTCAACGTGCCGCTGACAACTTGCTCCGTGAGGATCTGAGCAATTGTTATATATTCGTCGTCCGAGAATGAATATTGGATTGGTGGAAGATCTGGCTCAGCGAAGTATTTAGAAAGCTGGAGGTCGGTAGGGTCATTGCTTAGGAACCGAGAAATATCAGCGGCTTGCGGTGAAGCAGATACGGCCTCGAGCTCCTTGAAAGAGGCAGCTAAAGAGCTGGCGTCGTCGTCGATCCGTTTCCTTGCGACAGACGACTTCGATGGGGAAGGAACGTCATGAATACTGTGGCTAGCATCATCGAGTTCTGAAACGATACTATCATCGTCGGCGTCGGAATCAGCAAACTTGGACACGGCTCCCTGTTCATCACCTCCTCCTCTGCCAACCACCGCACCAAGTGTGGAGGGAGGGATTTTCAGATAGCTTTGAACACCCCCATGGCGGCGTAGATAGGCAGTTGTTGGAATGTCCGCTGAAGGATCGGCGCTGGACGGCGTTGGTTTCTCCCAATGACACTCAAATCGCCCATTCTCTTCATATTTCTTGTTGTTGAGAGTCAGGAACGAGTTGAAGTCTACACTATCAAAGACACTTCTTCGACGACCGCCGTGGTTTGTGTTTGCCGCATTGTTAAGGGGGCTATCCATCGCAGCCCGGATGCGTTTGAACACACTGTCAGGAGTGAATGGACTCGGTTGCCGCTTCACTCCGACTGTTGGTGGAACGGTCGGCTCCTCGTTCAGATTGGCTCTGGCTTGGAGATCATCTTGTAGACTGCTTCGGGCATGCTTCAATTCCGGTTTGGCAAATTTCGGAGTGTCCGCGGGTGGGTTTAAAGCAGGTTCGGCGACAGGGCGAGACGTTCGCAAGATTGGCTCTACACTATGATCAATGTTCTGAACCTGCTCTGGGCCAGGTGGGATATCGGGCATTGGGAAGTCGAGGCCTGTGACCTCAGGCTGCTCATCGAAAAAATTAAAATCGGCATCCGTGATATCATTGTCGGCAAACATGTCCGTGCCAATGTCGTCGAACATGTTGTCAGGGTCGTCCATAAATGAGGTACTATGCCTCTCCCGTTTTGGTCCATCCCATCCCTCGCCAAAGCTATCAGCAGTATTGCCAGCTTGTCCCATGGTGATATCGGGATCGGCCACAGCTGCTGTAGCAGGAGCATTACCGGGACTGGAGACATTCCCATCGAAGGATGGCGTTACTCCAACAGGGTTTTGGATGCCATCAGGGGGTGTAGGATACATAGACCCGGCTGCGCCAGGTAGAGGCCCCGTATTGCTTGCGCGCCGCAGTGCTAATGGAGAATGACCGTTGGGCTGATTAGAGGGGTGCTCAGCGTCCACCTGCCGCGAGGACAGGCTTTCCCGATCCCGAGTCCTCTGGGCCAGCACCTCGGCCCGTTCTCCGTTTCGAGTGAACCATTTTCTCGCCCCAAGCAAGGGATCGAAGCCCGACTGCTGCTCTGAGTTTGCGGTACTACGACCGAGGCCTGGGCTTGAGCAAGCCCTCCAGAAGCACAGCGTGGAAGGCCAGAGAATAGTGCTGGAGGGGTTTTCGATCGGCGTTTGCTTTCCATCAACCTTCCTGTGACGACTTTGTCGGCGGAGGTGTAGCCAAGTTGCCCCATCAAGCAACGTTGAGGATAGACCTCGAGCCTGAAGGATCTTGGCGAACCTCTCGCACCACTGAGACTGACGATCTTGGATTTCAGGCCTTCGCCGTACGATTTGAGTATCTGGCGAGTGTATCGAGTTGATGTCCAATGAAAGCATGTCCTGTTCAAGGGCATGGAAGGAGGCAAAAGTACCAAGTGGCGCGGCTAGGACAGGAGTACTCATATGAATTGTACTTGTAGGCAGTGAACGACTGGCGCACTCGAGCCCGCTGACAAGAGTGTGGAGCAGACTAATCACAAGTGATCCTGTAGTCGTCATATAGATTCGAAACGTCGCCATAATAGAAACTGAAGGGCAGGTAGCCTCGGGTTCATCCTCGCTTGATGTCAAACGTTTAGGCAACAGGAGTGATCCAGGGCTGAGCATGACTGCCCCTGTTTGACAACAGAACGCTGAGGTCAAACTTGAGAGCACTGCTGAGACAAAACACTTATAGACTTCTTTTGCAGATGGAACACTCTGGCCCTTGACATCCGAAAGCGCGTTTGACGACGTCGAGGTTTTCTGATCGACCTCGGACCCTCCACCCAATGACGACTGCGAAGGGGTTGCTCCTAATCCTTGGGCCGTGGATGACACTGGCTCCGGAGCAGTGACACTGGGTGAGGAACTGTTTGGCGTGTTGATAGCATTCGCTCCTGTTACTTTGCCCTTGGAGAGATTCGCCGGGTCAAGCGAGCCATCTTCAATGAGCTTTAGCTTGAAGCCCGAAACTTCGAGCGTTGCTCCAGGCTTTGTTGCGGTACCAATCGTGCTGCCATCCTTAGCAATGAGCTGGAAACACCAAAGCACCCGTCGAACAGGGTCAACATAGACAAGTCTGCCATCGTTTCGGAGGAGTGATTCGATCTCAAAAGCCTTGGAAGAATATGTGGTTGCTTGTGGGGTGGCCGGTTCGTATACGTGATAGGAAACAGTAGAGATGTTGTTCTGGGAGATCGAAACGGTCAGCGGGGCAGAACGAGCCGGCCATGGCGAAATTTAGACTTACAATGAGAAAACAGTTTGTATCACATTCAGTGGCATCCATGTCGTAGCTCCCTCCCCCCGGACCTTGGGTTGAATGCGCTTAAGTCGCCTGCTCCAGACTATAGTATGTGTGGTCAGTGGGTGACGATCGAGCCACGCTTCCCTCGCAAGCGATTCGAGTCGGAGCCTTTGGCATATAGGAACTGATAAGAGGAGGCCTGTGTGGATATCACCTCGCGTTCCGTGCCGGCGACGCTGTGCGATCAATGGGGGGCGAGGATTGTGTGGGATGGTTGTTCTGCGAGCTGAAGGACGGCTCCATCTCAGCAGTCCCAGGTTGGCCAGGACGGGGAGCAATTCGCGAACGCCAGGTCAGCTCTAGACCAAAGCGATGAGGAGCCGGACCGGCACAAGGGCAATTATTCCAACGTTGTCGAATGCGGCAACGTGCACCAACGTTCCGAGGATATGCGCCGTAGTCAAGAGTATGGCCCTGATGGTATTGTCGCAACAGGATCCATGGATGGGATCTGGAGGGTTCCGAGCCGGCTAGGCATGGCAAGGGTCCCATCGGCCAGGGATCTAACCTCTGATTGTTCAGCGGGCTTGGCACTGCGGGCGCTGGGCAGGTAGCCAACGTCCGGGCCAATCACACTTGGTTCAGGCGGTGCCTCAGCGAGATCTCCGATGTCGAGGGCGGTGGCCAGTAAGTCCCACACTAAATTGTTATCGATAAGATAGGTAGGTAGAAGGCGGATTGCCAAAAAATTCTCGAGTGGCCACCCATAGATTCAAGTGTCGAGCTGTGCGACAAGCCATTCATCCTGACCCAAGACAACCTTTTTGCGACAAAGCAACTTTCTTTGCTGCCGCAATGAAGCTCACCAATCCAGGGTCTGTCCCTGTCTACACAATCTCCGGAGAGTCTACCTCCAGACAACTGCCAGACTGGCTTGCCCGGCGAAGGAAGCGAAGTCTCAAGAACGACCCAGAGTTTGCGAATCGCGTGGAACTCCTCCAGGACTTTGAATTCGAAGAGGCCAGCACATGCGTGCGCGTCAGCGAAGATGGCGAGTGGATCATGAGCACGGGGACATACAAACCGCAAATCCATGTACACCATCTTCCGCAGTTATCGCTCTCCTTCGCGCGACATACCACCTCCCTCAATCATACGTTCCAGATACTGTCCACAGACTATAGCAAATCGATCCACCTACAGGAAGACCGGAAACTGGAACTGCACACCCCAGGTGGCTGCCACTATGAGGTTCGAATGTAAGTGTCTTGTGCATCTCACGGTTATTCTTGCCATCGCTGACTCTGGTAGACCCCGATTCGGTAGAGATTTGGTATATGACCGACAGTCGACGGAGGTCTTGATCCCTTCCACTGGGCTGGACGCAGACGGCTTTGGCGAAGTCTTCCGTTTGAACCTTGAGGTCGGACGTTTCATGCGATCATACCAGGTTGATGTCGGTAATGACGAAGGCTTAGAACGGGGCCTTCAGGGCAGCATCGGGGTTGGCAGTGTGAATGTCGGAGCGATCGCCGAGGGCACACACGGTCTTTGCAGTTTCGGGACGTCATTGGGCACTGTGGAATTCTGGGACCCCCGGACGAGATCCAAGGTTGCCACTCTCCAAGGCCATGACGGTGAGATCACAGCCCTCGACTTCAGCTCTTCGGGCTTGAGCCTAGCTACAGGCTCAAGTACGGGAATGGTCCACCTTTATGATCTACGACGGCCGGTGCCTTACTTGTCAAAAGACAATGGTTTTGGTTTCGCCATCAAGAACCTCATTCACCTCGAGACGGCTTCCCACGAGAAGAAAATACTTTCGGCAGACAAGAGGGTGATCAAGATCTGGGATTCCGACTCGGGCGACCTCTGGACCTCAGTCGAGCCCGTGGTAGATCTTAACCATGTTGCCTGGATTCCCAAGACCGGCATGCTTCTCACGGCAAATGAAGGCAAAGCTCAACATGCCTTCTTCATCCCGCAGCTTGGAAGTGCCCCACGATGGTGCTCGTTCCTTGACAACATGGTCGAGGAGATGGCCGAAGAGGTCAGAACGGAGACGTACGACAACTACAAGTTCTTGACCATACCCGAGCTCAAGTCGCTCAGCTTGGCTCACCTTATTGGGAAGACCAACCTGTTGCGTCCATACATGCACGGTTATTTCGTGGCATCCAAGCTTTATGAGCAAGCTCGCCTGATTGCAAACCCTTACGTGTGGGAAGAAGAACGTATGAAGAGAGTCAAGGAGAAGGTCGAGAAAGAACGTGCTAGCCGTATCCGGGGCAATAAGAAGGTCAAGGTCAACCAGAAACTGGTGGACAAACTCCTCAAGAAGCAAGAGCGGAGAGAGACGGTGGACACCGAGGCTGGTCTTCTTGGGGACCAGCGTTTCGGTGCACTTTTCGAGGATGAGGAGTTCATGGTGGATGAGAACAGTCACGAGTTCAGAGCCTTGAACCCCAGTACACAGGTGGAGAATCAGGAGGCGGGGGCGAGCGCTGATCCAACCTTGCCGAGCCGTTATCAAGGCGACTCTGATGATGGCAGTGGAAGTGATGGTGAGGTACCGATCAGGAGTCAAGGCGATGAACTCAACATGGTCGTCTCATCATCCTCGCAAAACCGGGCGCGCCACACGCGGGATACAGCACTTGGGTCACGCGCACAAAAATCAGGACGGATCAGCAAGAATCGGTCCGGCGATGTGGTTGGCGAGAAGCAAGTCACTTTTGTTCCTACGTCCAAGAAGGCGGCAGAAAGCAAACCTGACGCCCAGCCAACGAAACACAGAGACGGCCGCAGAAGTGCCAGCTCCAACACCTTCCGCAGGTTATGAGCAATAGGTGGACAATTGTTTTACAGAAACTAATAGAACATGATACCCTCGTTACGCCCTGCAGTGTATTCCAGACACCATCCTCAGGCTCAGTCTCGATAAAAGCTATTAGGTCATACAGTCATCCCGTCCACTTTCCCGCGAGAAACTGCCCTTGGCGGCCGCTCAATCACTTCCGTGCGAATCTACCGCGCTTCTTGTCTGCTTGTTGCAGACCTTTCTCCAGGTCTTCAGGCTTCAGTCGTGGAGTCGGTGGCACATCATCAAGCCGCACATGTCGACGGGATTTGCCTGACCCAGACTCCTTGACTGAGCGTGGGAACTCGGAGCGACGTGGCGTAAGTGCGGTGACGACCTTCCGTGCAGACCTGCGCAGGGTCTCTCGGACCTTCCACTCTCTCTTCTTGGCAACATAGAAGAGAATCGATGTTGAGACTGGCGTAGTTATTAGCTTTTCGGTCGCATGTCCGGATCATTGTGCTCCGACTTACTGCCGATGATCCCAACCACACATACCACCACGATGATAGCAGCCATGGCGCCCCGCGAAATCTCAACCGCACCGGGGCTTGATCCCGATGCACCGGCGGCATTGCCTCCGTCACTGGAGACACCGCCGGGCCCATCTGGTCCCGTGTATGGTGCTTCGGTGGCGAGCGCAAAGGTCCCAGTTGATGTGGCCATGGTGTTGGTGTCTTCTCGTCTTCTTCTAGCTGATGTTCGGGAAAGGCGAGGTATGAAAGCTATGTACTTGGGAGATTGGGCACTGCTCCTGCACAAGATTGTTCCAGACAATATGGAAAGGAGTCAAAGTCCCTCGGTCGAAAAACGTCGACCTTTGGAGCAGACCTTAAGGTATATAGGCAAATTTCCCTAGGTGGAGAGACCCAGTCGTTCGAAAGCGCCCTATCAAGCTTGAAGTGCCGTTGTGCCAGTCGTTGTGGTCTGCATGCACATCCAAGCCCAGCTCAGGCCCCGCGACGTGTGACAGAATGCGCATGGCGGTGATCCCTGCACCTGCATCGGCACTCGCCCAGAGTCAAGTAGAGCATATCGAGGCATGGTCCCCGCCACAGGACGTTTACAGTCGGGCCCGTCATTGGGTCAACAAGTGTGAATATGCGACACTCGTGTGCATGCTGTCAAGTGCCCAAGCCCGGTGCGACGACTCTGATTGGTGTGCCCCTGTATCTCGAAGCGCCGAGTTTGTCGGGCGCGTTCCTGGGACGGGAGATGCTGTGCTGCAGGGTTGCATGATGAGCCAATGAGCGACGTTGCTGCAGGGGTTCCGGCCGGCGGTTGTGGTCACATAATGGGGTGCCAAACGACTCCGATTTTCACCAGGCGCCGTCATCCATCCCTCTATCTCAAAGAAACGGTTTATCGTGGTCAACGTCGCAGCACCAAAAATACTACTCCCGAGTTGATCTGCCGATTCGAGCAGCCTTGGATGGATACCAACTCAGAGTATTGTTTCAACCGTCTTGTTTCAGACGATTTTGGCCTCCCTGCCTCAACCACTTTGCTCATTCCCCGGCCAACATCTCAATGACCACGCTGACTGACTGAAGTCTTCCCACAAAAGGATAAATTTATCTTCCAATGCTGTATCTATTCTTCCGCTGTATTTTCGTGAACCGTGCACGGCATCCTCAATCCAAGGCACATATATGATTCTGAAATCTGTGAAGGACAGCAGCCGTTAACTGTTCTAGCCAAAAATCAAGACTTCTTGTTGACAAAGAGGGGAGGAGCATTTGCTCCAAACGCCCTTGCCTCACTGCCTCTTAACAGCTAGTTCAAGATATGTTCCTTCCAGACTCGTAGCACCTTCCTCAGAAACATGAATGCCCATCGCCACCACAGGTCCTACCCGGGCACCTGCTTGTTTGGTTGCGCGTCCATCATTATCCAGGTGGGATTCAGGTACTACCAGTTGACCTACACTGCTTTGCTATCTCTACACTCCTCCAAAGATTGCATGACCTGCTTGGACTTGAACAGCCATATCCTGTTCTCGTGCTATGGTAGCAGCGAAGAAGCAGCATGGCGAGCAACACCAAATCGAATGACCCAGGCAAGCCCCGTTGGGTAGAGCCCGTCGCCCTCAGCCAGGGGCATCCCCAGACACCAGAAGGCATAGAGGTCTTTGTTCAAGACCATGGCGTCAGTGTCACTGAACGTGAGGCGTCGAATGCCTCCCCATTAAAGGCTGCTCGCTCCTCTCGAGAGGCGTTTTTCAAACGTCCAGATGAACTCCTAGACAGTCCAGTTATCGCAAGTGCCTTCACCTTCGGCCCTCCATTGAGACTGAACCCGTCATATACGACTGTGTCGGGTTTCAAAAGCAAGCCGCAACCGCTATACTCATCTCGAAAACTGATTGAGAACCAGGTGGTTGGCACAACGGAAGACTTTGATACGCAGCTCCCGGTGCTCAGTCCAGGCCTAGTGGTCGATTCCGTCCCAGTCGTAAGCCAGGCAGCGGACCAACACACGGATAGAAACTCAACACTTGATGGTGTCCCGGCTGAGACTGCCGCATGTCTTTCTGTGGCCGTGGGCGATGGCCCAGACAAGCAGTCTGGGTCTTCAATTCAGCAGCGTCCTTCTCAGACATCCCCAGGGTCAGGGGGGAAGACAACAAAGGGCACAGTGTCTGATGAAGCAAAAGAGGGCTTGCTCCACGGAGATCTCACTGTACCTAATTCACCAAGACAGACTCATTCAGCTTCAAGTCCAGTCAGCGACCTCTCCTTTACCGTCAAGGACCTGCCCTCGAAGAATCGTACGGGAGGTCATGGCAAGGTTAAGAAAGCATCTCCACATTCTGTCGGACGTTTCCATACCCACACCAGGCCCTCTACGGTGCGATCCAGCTCTCATGTGTCAAATATTTCCAAGCGAAGAACGCCAAACCGACCTCTACCCTTGTCTCAAATTACGGCGCACACTCCCTCTTCAGATCGTATGCCGATCAGTGCAGACATCTACACCGCCGCAGACCTAAGAATATTTGCAGAGGAGTTCCTGGGAAGTTACAACCACATCTTTCAGGAGGGTCAGAAGAAGCGGGACGAAATCGAGGCCAAGATTGCGAGACTCTATGACAAGATCAAACTCCAGGCTTCCGAGATCAAAGAGCGAGACTCACTTGTTACTGCTCAGGATTCTGAGATCAAAAGCTTACAGGGGGAGAAAAAGAGGCTGAGCAACCAAGTGGCAACACTCGAGAGCTCCAAATCTCGGCTGCAGCAGCTTGAGGAAAAACTTCGCATTCACAAGGGACATCTAAATGCCGCGATGAAGGAGCGGCATGAGTTGTTCAGGAAGTCAAGAGCAGCATGTCAGCAGACCCTGGCTGAAATTCGATCCGAGAAGCATGCCCAAGAGCTTCGAAGGGAAGATATCAACAAAACGTCTGAGGCCGCACGCATCCGCCTGATGGGAAGTGTCAAAGCCGCCATCAACGAGAGCAGGAAGCAGGCGGAAGAGCGTAAGTCTGAGGCCGTCAAGAGATTGAGAGCACTGACTAATCCCTAATAACAGAAAGCCGCCGAATTGAAGATCTCGAAGAGAAAATCAGACACCGAGATGTTCAATTGACTCAGGAAAAACAACTGTCTGAGAGCCTCCTTCGGCAAGCAGAAGCACGCCAGCATGTCGACACTTGTCTCCAGAGCCTGGCTCTGCAGTCGACAGACATTCTAAAGAAGCTAGTTAATATCAGTGACGACGTCAAAACTGCAACAGATGAATGTACCGCAACCCAGGGGAGGAGGTGAGTATCTCTTTTCGATTGGCTTGATCGCTACTGACACGCTTATGAGTGCTGAACGAATCATGGGACGTCTGGATACCATCACCCACGAAATCCCTTGCCAGGCCGAGATCTTGTCCAACATCGAACGCCTACACGGCGAGATATCATCGAAGTGAGTTACTACGATCCACCCTCATGTAGCATACAAGGCATTTGAGTCTAATGCCAATCAAGGCTTATCTCTGAAATCACTCCCACAATTGATGCCCAGAAAAGCACCGAAGGCTTGATCTCTCAGATGTCACTCGAACTTAGATCACAAGCGGAAACAGTATGGCGACATCTGGAAGACCGCGAAAGTTTGTGGAATGAGCAACTCATCGAGAAGAGAGAAGAGAATGCATTCCTCAGCACGTTGGTGCAAGAGAAGGAAATGGAGTGCCAGAATTTGACGGAATCACTAACTGATGCGGCAAACAATACTTCAAGGCTTGAGGGAATAAACTCGGCGCTCCAGACGAACGTGAATGACCTGAAAAAGGAATTGCAAGATGACCGACTGGCTCTGGGCCGACTCCATGACCTGGAAAGCGAATTTGAAAACCTCAAGAAGAACGTTCTGGACAAAGAGCAGACAATTGCATCATTGAAGAAGGAAATGCAGGAAAGAGATGACTTGCACTCGACTAAGACACAGGAGCTTGGCCAAGAGGTTCATGACCTTACCCAAAAGCTTGACACATTCCGGATGAACGCCGAGAGTCAACTTCAGAGTGGCATTGAAGATGATCGCCGTCGCCAGCAAGAAAATTTCGAGACAGAAACGGCGAGCCTTCGTCAACAGCACATCAAAAGCGAGCAAGGACGACTTGCCGCGGAAAAAAAGTTGGAGTCGGCCAGCACTGAACACTTAGCTGAAATCCAGGATCTCCAAATGCAACTTACAGAGAGGAAAGCAAGGGAGAAGCAGGCAAGCCAAGTTGTTCACACTCGGCGAAAAGAACTGTCGACGCTTGCCAACAACCTCTTGCGGTGGCTCCATGACCATCCCGACCTTCTGCAAGGACTCAAAGTGGAGAGTCAAGGCTTGAGTGATAACAGCTCTGAAGTGCTGCGAACCAGTGGCGAGAGTGCCGGATCCGTACCCATACGCCAGGTTCTTTCTGCACTCTTCTCACAGTTGTCGATTCAGGACGCGAGCCTCGCCAAGATTGACCATGACAAGAGAACAGCCGAGGCTTCATCCCAGGGTCATGCAATACAGAGTCAGCCAAAAGGCGGAGATTTGGGAACGAGTTCGTCCGATTTGAGAAGTGTTTCTCTGTCCCCCAAGCCCGAAGCTGGTGAATCTTTGCCAGACCGCGGATCCCTTTCCCAAACCCTATCTCAACAGCCGGTCTCTTATGAGAGAACGAGAGCACGAAAGAGACGAGTCTTGCTCCGCAGCCCGCCAGATGACGAGTCGATCCGGGAGCCTTTGTCAATCGAGCAAGAGAAAGATCGCAGGCGCAGCGGATTCCAGCCAAGATCGATTATGAAGCCAACCCCCATCCAAGACTCGAACACAAGCGACAAAGGGATACCTCCGCTTCCAGATCTTGTGAAAAAGACAGTTCTGAATTCTGAGAAGTCTGTGTTCAGTCGCGGGCAATATAATCGACCGGTCATGGGAGCCGGCCCCCAGCCTGTTGATGCTGGAAGGTGTACTCATGGGGAGGCAAAAAAGGACAGTAACACCAAGCAGTCTCTGTCAGCCTTTGCGGATGAATCACGCAAACGCATTGCCAGCGCTGGTGAAGGAGACCCAGGCAGTGGAAGCAGAACATCATCGAAGCGGCGCAAATCGAGCCCTGAAGAGCCAATCTGCGAGGCGGCGAAGCTCCATGCAGGCAAGAGGAATGGAAAACCCAGGTCTCTCAAGGGACCATTCATATTCCGACAGAAAGAAGCTAGCACGGACGGGACTGCCCAGCGGAGCTAGGAAGACGTCAAATGAGGCACGACACAGACTCGTCTGCGTGTGCACCAGGGGTCCGACAGAAGAATAGGCAGTAAAGGGCTGGCCGCCGGTGCGGAGTTCTTGGCGACCGCAAGAAAGATTGCTCACTGGCGCTTTAAATCAGGATGCTTCTGAGCTTCCCGGTTGGTATTTTGTCGACACGTCGCAAATCGCTCTACTATTACATGTACAATACGTCCTTGCGGCCGTGATCTTGCTAATAAAAGCGGTGACGTGGTGATCCCAATGATTTCCCAAACGCCTCGGATGCATGAAAGTGAACCATCGTACAAAGGGCCGGATCTCGATTTTTCTGACCAATGCTCTGCGGCAGGTTTGCCCGGTGGTCAGCCGGCCCTAACGAACACCATCCCCGTATTCGCCGGCCGTGAAGCGCACGCTGCTGGGGTCTCTCGTGGTGGCCATGGCCTATTTGCCTTTTCGTTTCTGTTCGAGGAAGAGGACCTTGCGGCGAACTAGTGAAAGGGTCAGGGTTTGGACAGGGTGGGAGAGAATATGCGAAGGATCTCCGACATACCGACTGGATCGTATTTCAACATGCTCATGGGCGTAGACGTGCGCGGTCGAGTGAAAGTGTAGAAGAAGCCAGTCATGGCCATGGAGATGAGGCGCACGGGGATCAGGCGCGATTTCGCTGGGCGGCAGTCAGGTTTCCTTCTATTCGTTCAAAAGAGCAGTCAAACGGCAGCATGCTTACCCTTCTTGGCCATCTTGAGGTTGTGTTGCGCAGAAGCAGCAGGCGGACTTGGGCTTGCTGGAGAGCTTCCTTGTCGTTGTCGGCCGTTCAATTATTTTCCCAGTGGTCAGATCTTGGCTGGCTTCGGGGGCGTGGAGAGCGGTTCAGGGCGGACCAATCAGGTGCGGGCGGGGAGACTAGAGTATTATCGCACTGCCTTATCAACTATCGCGACTTGGGGACTCCAGTCCAACCCTCTCAGTGCTGTGCTCTCACTGATCAAAAGGCTAGCCCTCAGCTTGATCCTTGACAGAATGCCATTGCAATGATGGCACAAGACCCTAAGCGATGATCTTGCTGGAGGGAATACACGCGGTCGGGTGGCACACGTGCTCATATTGTCTCCAGGGCTGCGTCTCTGGATCAATCTCTAATCTCTCCTCCAGCTTCTGGGGCTTTTCTTTGGGTATTAATCAAATCTCACACATACGACAGATTAGCGCGCCCGTTTGACGAGCTTACCAAGTACAGAGCACCTCCCGCCCTCGCGCTCCCGCTTTCTTGCAACCAGCCCTTGACTTGCCCCAGCCTCAACGGATTCTATCCGAAGGAAGCTGATAGGGAGCTCCGCTCACCGACTTTACAAAAGTTTACTACCATGGCCCAGTCAGGATGAAACGAGTGTAATCCGGGATTTCCCCTGAAGAACCTCTGGCGATTCGACTGGGCACCCTCTTCGATTCCTCCCGACTTTGGCTCGACCCGACACGCAAACGCGCATTGGCATTCACTCGGTGCCAACAAGTGTCGAGATCAATGGCCTCTCTCGGCGGAGTGGCCGGAGGGCCGCTTCAGATCGTCAGCGCCGTGGTCGCTCTTGGAACCATTCGAAGCATCAGGCCTGCCAGGCTGGGGCAAGCACGGGGTGTAAGATGTCTCTCAGGTAAAGCTTCCCCCATCTTCTTATGTGTTGCGCGCATCAATGCAGGCTTGCAACAAACCCCTCGTCATTCCTATTTGCAAGCACCCCTGGATCTATCCGCCTTCGCCGCAATCCCCTTGGCTCTTCCTCTCTTGTCTCCAGCCAGCATGCACCTCATGGAGGATAGTGGCGTTGCATATACATGTAAACCTGCGAGTCTTTGATGCCACCACCTTGGGCAGACAGCAAACCACTCACTCACCCACACTTGGCTTTACGTACACGATATCATTCGCCTGTCCAGAACTCGGCTCGCCATGCCGTTTTTGGCCGGGCAAACCCACGCCTGTGGGCAAATGGCGCGCGGCGTGTTTGGACACAGGCAATGCAGGTGGATCATGCCATGCTATGCTATGCGCGCGTGCCGGTCGGGTTCTACCGAAGGTGGTCGGTGAGGAGCCGAGACTCGAAGTGTTAATTGACTCATTCGACTCGGGCGGCGGCTTCCCCCGGCATCGGACGACTCACTACCGCCCCCCATACTCTGATTCACCACAAGGACTCATGATGCTTGCATACCTTATGTTGCGCCCTGCAGCCTTCCTCGCCCTTGTTCCTTATCCTTGCTCGCAGGATTCACTCCAACTCACGCTGTGATTCGATATCCTGCTGCCTTCACATGCACATCCAAGTGGCGTGTCATTCACTTCCTGTTGACTTCTTGATTTTCACGACTCACCTCCGTCTCCCCCCACAATACAAAATCAAGCTTCCGGCTCTAGTGCTCGGTTTTCGGAGACCCTTCTAACAAACTTTGTCTTCCTCAACTCCACAGGCGCCCCGCAGTCTCTGTCTACGTCTCGTGCATTTGCGCAGCGAGCCCCGCCGCGATTCGAAACTTCTTCACCCTCCCGTCAAGTACTCTACAGCGACCGCAGACAGGTGCTACCTCGCCAGAGAAACATGTCGTCCACGTCGTCACGGAGGCTCAACTATGACAACATCAACCCTCACGTCAAGGCGGCCCAGTACGCCGTGAGGGGCGAGCTCGCCGTCAAGTCGGAGGAGTACCGCGCCAAGCTCGCACGCGGCGACACCGACCTGCCCTTCAAGGAGGTCATCTCTGCCAACATTGGCAACCCCCAGCAGCTCGACCAGAAGCCCATCACCTTCTTCCGCCAAGTACTCAGCATTCTCGAGAACCCCAAGCTCCTAGACCACGAGGATGTGCTGGTCAAGCACATGGAATACAAGCCCGATGTCATTGAGCGAGCAAAGTGGCTGCTCAAGGCAGTCGGCTCTGTAGGCGCATACAGCGCCAGCAACGGTGCGCCGGCGATCAGGCAGCGGATCGCTGAATTCCTCGAGAGTATGTCTCCTGTCTCCCACTTGGCCAGTGCTCTCGTACATCAAAACTAACAAGCAGCCAGGGCGAGATGGCTTCCCCGCAAACGAGGCCGACATCTACCTCTCTGGAGGCGCCTCCTCTGGCGTCAACACTCTTCTGCACATCATCTGCGCAGGCCCAGAGACCGGCATTCTGATCCCCATCCCTCAGTACCCCCTCTACACCGCATCACTCTCCATCTTGAACGCCACGCCCGTGCCTTACTATCTGGAGGAGCACCACCACTGGGGCACGGATCTCACCTCGATCAAGAAGGCCTGCGAGGACGCCAAGGCCAAGGGCACCGACGTCCGTGCCATAGTCATCATCAACCCCGGCAACCCGACCGGCGCGTCGCTGTCCGAGGAAGACGTGCGCTCCGTCATCGAGTTTGCCCGCGAGGAGCGCCTCGTCATCATGGCCGACGAGGTCTACCAGACCAACGTCTTCGTCGGCCGCTTCCACTCGTTCAAGGCCGCCCTGCGGCAGATGCAAAAGGAGAACCCGGGCAAGTACGACAGCGTCGAGCTCGCGTCGCTGCACTCCATCTCCAAGGGCATGGTGGGCGAGTGCGGCCACCGCGGCGGCTACTTTGAGCTCGTGGGCTTCGACGACAAGGTCCAGGCCGAGATCTACAAGTTCGTCTCCATCACCCTGTGCGCCCCCGTCATCGGCCAGTGCCTCGTCGAGCTCATGTGCAACCCGCCGCGCGAGGGCGAGCCGAGCTTCGAGCTCTACAACGAGGAGTACACGGGCATCTACGAGGGCCTGCAGAAGCGCGCGACCGCCCTGCACGAGGCCTTTGCGCAGATGGAAGGGGTCGAGTGCGACCGGCCCCAGGGCAGCATGTACCTGTTCCCGACCATCACGGTGCCGCCCCGGGCCGTCGAGGAGGCGCGCAAGGAGGGCCGCCGGCCCGACGAGTTCTACTCGATGCGCCTGCTCGAGGCCACGGGCGTCTGCGTCGTGCCGGGCAGCGGCTTCGGCCAGAAGGACGGCACGCAGCACTTCCGGACGACCTTCCTCGCCCCGGGCACCGAGTGGGTGGGCAGCATGGTCAAGTTCCACAAGGAGTTTATGGACCAGTACCGGTAGTGTGGCCCAGAGTGGGCAAAGGCAAAAGGGGGATGATAAAGTGGGTGGTTTGTTCAGATTCGCAACAAGTGCGCTTTGTACTTGAGAGCTTAGTCGCGCTGTCTTTGTTGAGTAGCATACAAAGGGGGTAACACCTGTATTAGAAAGGATTGTTTCCCGCGTCTAGCATATAACGCATGATGGAAAGGGAGGATCACATTTATAAAGAACTCCACTTTGCACACCCCATATATTGATCTCGCCTCATTTGCGATTCCCAGTGTTCATGACTTTGATTCCTCTAAGGTAGGTATCATACAGTATTAGCACAGCCTCTTCCATTTTGCTCTTGCGCCCCTCTAAAGAGAAACTCCCGGACCCCTGCCAGCACAAAGCATGTAATAATGTCTAGGCCCTCTCGCTTCCTCTCAGGCGCACAGCCTGGCCGTACTTCTGCAGCTTCGTGATGAGCTGATCGCCCTGCCGTACGACATCCTGGTACTGCTTGTTCTTGTCGTCGGGACGGTTGGTCTCGATGACGCCCTTGCCCGAGACGCGGTCGATCGTGCAGGGGATGCGGCCGCCGGCGATGAACTTGGCCAGATCACTGGAAAGGAGGAAGAAGATGTTAGCATCTCAGGTCGGTTGGCTTTAGAAAAAGGGCGGTGGGTCTGCGTCTTACCGGTCCAAAAAGTCCACCGTGACGCCAAAGTCGTTGGCCATGCTCTCGAGGCCGACGACGCGGTAGCTCTGCAGGAGCTGCTGGTAGGCGCGCAGGCGCATCTCGCGGATGAACCAGTTCTTGTGCTCGTGCAGGTACCGGTCCTGCGTCAGGAACTGCTCCTCGACGAGGGCGAGCGCCTGGAAGAAGAGCTTGTAGTTGCCGCTGTAGAGGCTCGAGACGAGCTGGGCCAGGGGCGAGAAGTCGACGGCCATCTCGGCCTCGGGCTGGTCGACGCTCGAGCCCAGGGTCGTCAGGTTGACGACGGCCGTCTTGGCGGCCTGGGGCGCCGTCTTGTTGTCCGCGGCGGCGTCGGCGTCGGCGCCAGGGCCCGCAGAGAGGGCGCCCGAGAGCGCGAGGAGCTTGTCTTCGCCGTCGCCAAGGATGGCTTTGATCTCGGGGGCATCGACGACCTTGGACTTGAAGTCGACCCGCTTGAGGCTGACGGAGCCGGCCAGGACAGAGTAGACGACGAGGTTCGTGTAGGTGCACAGCTCATAGCTGGTGAACGTTGACAGGCTGTCGAGGAGCAGAGGGGCGGCCAGGTTGTAGGAGCGCACGGTCAGCAGGTAGAGGCCCTCGTATGCCTTGAGCCTGTTTCTCCGATCCCAGTCACCGCCAGACTCGACGAGGGTCTTGGCACGCTCGAGGTGCTTCTTGACCAGCATCTTGTCGCCGAAGAAGAGTCCCATGCGGATGATGGCAAGTGTCAGGTCGATCTTGGTGCCGAGGATGCCCGTCTTCTCCAGCAGAGCTTCGTATGAGGTTATCGACTTGTCCTATTGCGTTGAAAGAAGAACTGTCAGCAATCAGGTCGAGACAATACAGCTTGGGGCAAGCGAAACCACCCAAGCCACAAACGCACCTTATCGCCAACTCTGGCGTAGAACTCTGCCCTCTTGCCCCTTGCAGCAAGAATCTCAGTGTCGCCAGCCTTCTCAACGGCCTCGTCTTCCTCCTTCTGGAACTCCTCGAGCTCCTTGTCATTGTCGGCTTTGAGTTGTTGGTACAGGCCTTCGTCCCAGGGCAGAGCGATGCTCGCGGTCGGGTTCTTGGCAGCGATCATGCCCACGGTACTTGACTTCCTACTGAGCGGCTTGCCGGGCGCGCTCGCGCCACCCTCGCCTACGGCGTTCAGGACGCCATCGAGAGGATGTGCGAGGTACCTGTAGAGAGGAGCCATCTTGTGCTCGTTGATGGCATCCTGGAGGGCGGTGACGGCTGCTTGTTGCGCAGGCTTGGTCGCGTAAGGGTTGGTCAGGGTGAAGACGTGCTGAGACAGCGGCAGCAGAGGCCATTTCGCATATTGCGGGTCGGAACCCATTGCGAAATGCAGCTGGTGAGACGGGGAAGCTCGAGTGGGATACGATCACTGACCAACCAAGCTGGTCAGTTTGTGCGAGCACGAGCGCTCTGTCCGGGTTGAAATGCTCGTGGGCGGTCTGTGAGGCTGGGAAACGCCGCTGTTCAGGAGATGGTGAGGGCAATCAAGAAAGGATGAGGGCTGGATGATGGGGAAGAGGTTGAGATGATGATGTGGTGCACGAGCTCACTAGGAAGACAATTGGAAGCATCGATAGGTGAGGTGCCACAGCTGAGTGGTCCAGGCACACAGCACCTCCAGGACTGGAAAGCAGTAGAAGAGCTCCACTGTAACTTTCAAGGCGGCAAGGCTCGCGCGTCACCTCCCAAATCCAAAGCCCATTTGACGCCTCAAAGCAGCGCATAATATAGGTACCTTACCTAGTTTAGGTCCCTTATGTAAGCCTTTTCTTTCTTCAGACTTTGTCGCGCGTCAAGTCACAGATCCCTTTCCAAGGGGGATCCTCCAAAGGCCACAGCCCACTACCACCTATCCATCTGCTTTGCCTTCCACGATCAGCACTACACACAGCACAAACGAGCCTGTCGGCCTTCTTTTGGAAGATCTCGCAGGCGCTGCTGAATCTGCTACCAAAAATTCACTTCTTGTCTTTGCGACTCTCAGTCTTGCCTTAATTCCCTCGGCATAAGGAGGGTCAGTATTTCCTCACGCCAAGGCACAATCGCTTATCGTTTGATAACCCAGCACACACGTCGCCTGATCAACAACCACAAATAGTTTCTCGCCCTCACTCTCATTCCCCTCACACACCATCCAGGCGTTCTCTCCTTCCTTGCTGCCATGGAAGAGCAGCCCCAGGCATTCGATGCCAAACAGCTGGAGCGGGCCAAGAAGCGTCAGCGCTCCAGATCCCCCGTTGGCGGCGACCAGCAAGTGCGCAAGCCCAAGCGACCCGGACAGCGTGCCCGCATCACGGATGCCGAGCGCGAGGCGATTAGGCAGCGCGCCATAGAGAGGGAGAGGCAGGCGCAGGAGCAAGCCGACCGGGAGCGCCGCGCCGAGATCAACGATGTCGTCAGGTCGCACTACAATGCCGTCCCAGAGCGTGGCCGCGAGTGGAGAACGACGGACAGCACAATCAAGGGCCTGAGGTCGTTCAACAACTGGATCAAGAGCTGCATCATTCAAAAGTTCTCGCCTGACGAGGAATTCGCACTGGGCCATCGCGACCGCAGCTCGGCCAACGAGCTCCTGGTCCTGGATATCGGCTGTGGGAAGGGAGGAGATCTGGGCAAGTGGCAGCAGGCGCCGCAGAAAGTACAGCTCTACGTGGGCTTGGATCCCGCCGATGTGAGCATCGCGCAGGCTCGAGAACGTTACCTCCAGATGGGCCGAGGCGGTGGTGGAAGGGGCGGCCGCGGCGGCCATCATCGGAGACCCCCTCCACGGGTTTTCGATGCTCGCTTCCACGTCAAGGACTGTTACTCGTCGAGCATTGCCGACGTCAACATTGTCTCCGAGGTTGGCTTTGATAGCAACCCGCTCAAGCGGAATGGATTCGACGTCGTGAGCATGATGTTCTGCATGCACTATGCTTTCGAGTCGGAACAGAAGGCGCGCATCATGCTGCAGAACGTGGCCAGCGCTCTCAAGAAGGGTGGCCGTTTCATCGGTTGCATTCCCAACTCTGATGTCATTGGTCAAAAAGTGCGCGAATTTAACGAGGAGAGGGAGAAGAAGGCAGCAGAGGCGGAGAAGACTGGCAAGGAGAATGACCCGTCTGCCGAGGATGGCGAGGTCGAGGAGGGCGAAGCGGAACCTACCGCGTCATGGGGAAACTCGATCTACCGCGTGAGATTCCCGGGCGAGACACCCGATGACGGCGTCTTCCGCCCGCCATACGGCTGGAAGTACAACTTCTTCTTGAACGAAGCCGTCGAGGAAGTCCCCGAGTACGTTGTCCCGTGGCACGCATTTCGTGCTTTGGCGGAGGATTACAACCTCGAGCTTCAGTACCATAAGACTTTCAAGGAGATCTACGAGTCGGAGAAGGATGACGAGGTTCTTGGTCCGCTCAGCGAGCGCATGAAGGTGAGGGACCGGGACGGAACGTTGTTGGTGTCACCCGAGGAGATGGAGGCCGCCAGCTTCTACGTTGGCTTCTGCTTCTATAAAGTCTGAGTCGCTGTACTATACGTAATGTATTTAAGATGCTGGACGCTGCCCATGTATCGGCGCCACAACGAGATACCCTGCAAAATGAGATGATTTGCAAAACTTGGTCAAAGCCTTTGTGTCGTTCCGTGCACATACTATTGTGGTCAGCCGATGAATGATTGATTCTTGTCATGAGTGTTGTTCTATCTTGGTCTCTATCTTGTCTATCGTAGGATATCACGACTCGTCCGTGCTAGGCTCCTCGAACTCGTCGTCTAGAGGAGGGATCCAAATCATGAACCCATCCTTGTCCAGCTTCATCCCTTCCGTAGGGATAACCCGCAGCACTTTCTGGAAATACTTGTCCCGCACCACCAACCCGGGCTTGACCCAAGTGCCGTGGACGAGGGGCAGAAGCCTGTACGTTATATCTCTCCTCGACACCGGCAATACGTTCAGCGTGGTCTGCTTCGCTCCCGAGAATGCAAACTCGTCCGATGGCTCCATGGCCAGGCCGAATGTCAAAAAGTGGTTCGATGCATTCTCGATGCAGATATCGAGCTTCACTAGAGAGTCACCTCCCTCTGGATAAGAGACCGACGCGAGCACCCTGGGCTCAATTCCAAAGATGCTGAGCCTAGGAACAGGGAGGCTGGTCGTATTGACAGTCTCACTGGTCAAACGCTTCCACCTAATGAGAAGAGTGACATCGAGGCTTGCGGGATCCCGGTCATCCAGAGAGAGCTTCTGTGCCTCGATATCGAAGTGGGCCTCCTCGATGGTCTTGGGCTTCACTTGCAGCCCTCCGTCGGGGAGGACAGCCCGTTTCTTGGTCTGGGTGCGAACGCCCTTTGTCGGAGCGATCGAAATATCAATATCCATGACCATCAAGTCTTCTGCCGCGAACGAGGCATAGCGCGTGATCAAGGACCACATCTGCGCAAGACCTCGAGCTTTAGCATAAGCTTCACCGTCATCTGAGAGATCATGGATCCCTTCGGAATCGAAAATGCTCGGCCATGATTCAGGGTGAAGCTTGGGCATCAGGTCGTAGTTTGCCTCGAACGGATTAACGAAATTCAACTTGAAGACGGCCGTCTGAACAATAGGGGTCTCAGGGTCCGATACAAGGTGGTAGAGTGCTTTGATGGTCAACTCGTAGCTCGTGGAGAGGGTTGTCGGATCAATCCTGATCGCCCCTTTCGAGGACAACTTGCTTGGAATGTTGCCCAACGACAGCGAACTGATCTTAGCTTCAGTCTCACCAGCTGGGGCCGTCTCGCCGTCATCATCATTCAAAATTAGTTTGAATCCTTGTGGAGTTTCGCCAGTCAAAGCGGCATCGATCTTGACGCTAGCTTCGGCGTCTTCCGCATTAACGATCTCAAACTGGAGATCGACAGCCTCATTTGTGTAATACTGAGTGAGGAAGTTGGATGAGTTAATCTCTAGCTTGGGTGGCCGTGGTGCAACGTGTATGGAGGTTGGATGAGATCTTGAAATATGTCTTCGAGATGTTGCTGAATGGAACCAAAAGCCGCCTGGCTCGTCCTCTGGAAACTTGACCATCTGCTCCAGCGTGAAGTTCGCGCATTGAAAGACAAGTTCTGCAGATACAGCCCGAGCATCCCCGGGTTCTCTCAAGTGAAGAGCCAGTTGGAAGACGCGGGTCTGACCTGGCTGAATGGTCAGATCACCCGTCCCTCTCAGATAAGGCACCGGGCCTGCATCAGAGACCTCTTCGGCTGTCAACCCTTCTTGTAGTGCCACAGCAGAGACCACTGTACGCTGTATAGACGCCTCCGTTCCTGCAGTGGATGCATCATGTTCAATCAAGACAGGTCTTATTCCTCCGTTGAACGCGAGGCGGATGTGCTTGAGACTCAAAGACGCAGAGTCCGGGAATGCATTGGAGACAATGCTGAGCTGTGCCTGGCATACATGTCCTGCGTTGCCCTGGTCGTTTTTGAATGCGAAGGAAGTTGAGAGGAATGGATCGATCAGGCTGTCATTGACCTTGATCAGGGGTTGGGTGTTTTGTGTGGAGATTCCATCGAGGGATTTGGCAATGTCGTAGTGCCAATCCTGTCGCCGTGTGAACTTTTTGTTCATGAGCTCCCAATCAATAGCTGCGACGACATCTCCGCGATTGGTCTCAGCAGCAGCTGTGCGGAGCATCCAGCTCAGGTCTTCAAAGATGTTGAGCCAGTCCTCTGATCTAAATGTCGTGGTTTCCCAGAGAGGATGTAGCAGGGCAAACACCTTTTGCCATTCTCTCGCTGCCGCAAACTCCCTAGCGCATTCGATCGTTATTTCAGCAGCAAGTCGAAACTGCTTATGAGTTTCAAACTGTGCTCGAGCTTTCAACAAGACGTCTACGATCATCTTGGAATGGTCAACTCCATTGCCCACTAGAGGAAACTCCTCATGCGGGTCTGGACACATGAAGTTCTCATATGTGAAGGCCCTGTGCGCAACTTTCGAGGCTGGAGACATCTCGGGCGGTCGGCGGTCGTCCTCTGGTATCCTCTGCGCCATTGCTCGCCGGATGGAAAGATGTTTGGCAGCGATCCGATACCAATAACCCGGATGATGCAAGTGTTCCCACGGGTAGAGACGTTCCCCAACAAGGGATTTCTCTGGCTCAAGAAAGAGAGTGGTCTCATCCTGGTAGAGCTCCAGCACGTCGGTCTTCGTTATCAAGTCCACCATCACGAGCGCCCATCGAGACTCCCATGCTTCCCAGCCGTAGTTGTTTGTCCCCCGACCCCGGCCATCCACGAAATCTGCTATCCTGTCTCGATGGGAACGCCACCGCCTTACCGCCACACTATATTGCCCGTTCCAGAAGAGACAGCGCAGGATGCGAACGGCCAGTATATCTGCCAGCAGTCTCGCCTCATTCCACCTGGGACTCCAGCTAGGCACGATGTCTAGAACCTCGGTCCCCATCAAGATCTCGTAAGCTTGCTCAAAGGACTTTGAGGCAGCGTCCATTTCTTGGCGGAATTCCGCAAAGACGCCAGACTTGAAATCGTACCGAACGTTCCACCCCGCGAGCGACAATGTCTGGGATGTTCCTGAAGTGGGGGGGACAGCGGGCTGGGGCGCATAGCCTCGACCGCGCTTCTTTCTCGCATGCCGACCAAGATCGCGATAATACTCGATAGCTTGCGTATAGATTGTGGAGAGAGCATTGTCTGCTGCGCGTTCCAGGTCGTCTTGAGGCGGAATGAAGAAGAAAGCCTTGGTGTCTAGGGCACATCCTCTTCGAATGTTATCTAGACGTTCGTAGACACCTTCAAGCGACTGTGTCGTCTCCTCAGCGAGGAAGATGACAGAAAGCTTGCACTTGTAGCCAGACTGGGCAATCGCATTCCTGAGGCCGTTTATATCGGCCTTGATCCTGTTGTCATGCAGAGTGGCAAGGGTCTGGTCTGCTGTCAAGCTATAAAAGCATGCCACAACACTGGGTACCAGCTCTTGGTGTTTTTGTAACCATTTATGGTTGATCATCCCATCCGGATACAGATCGCACGAGGGACTCAGGGGCGAGAATGGCGAGTGAAGGGGCACTGGCGTCGGAGGAGGATCAAAGTTCTCTGGCAATCTCGAGCGGCGAGGAGGTAATAGAAATGTCTGGCACCCCATTACAGTCAGCAATGGTCAGCTACACGAGAAATAGAGGCCAAATCATACCCTTCCAGCAAGCCGTATTCGGAACTTGTGGCTCCTGGAGTTGTCGCTTCCATTCCATGGACCCCTGCTCCCGTCGCTTTCCTGAATGTACTTCGAGAGCGCCTCAGCCTGCTTGCCTTCTAAGACTGGAATTTCGGATCTAAGGAGTGTCGCCTGCTCCCTCAGGTCGAGTGGCAACGGGTCTTCGCCAGGTTCGCTTGACGGCAAGCCAAGCGTCATTAAGAGAGGGACATTGTGGTCCAGACTCCCTTTCGGGTAATCATCCATCGTTGCGAAGGGTGTCTATCCTATCTAGAGACGGCAAGACCTGGAGTCTATACCACGATCAGCTTTTACTATTGCGACGAGGCAGCAAGCTCGAGACTCACAGTATAAAGTTCCAATCGGCGATTCTCGAGAATGGGCTTGCGAAGTTCAGCAGAACCACAAGCGAGAACTGGCCGAACACTACCTCAACCTGCAGTTGTCCAATGTAGCATCTTTGGCCAGGGAAATTACAGCGAGCAGCCACAGGTCAAACTTCTGTATGGTATGCTTCTTCGATATGAGCCTTGCCGAGGGGTGGCAGGCTCAGTGCTGATAGCTTGGTTTGGAAGCTCTGGGTAATCACAGGTAGTCCGACTGTACCTAGGGGCCTGGCAGCTAGGCTAACAGTGGGGTATCCGCTGGGACACTTTGGTGGGACCACAGCCTGACAACCTTGGAAGTCGGTAACCATATTCTGCCACCGCTAACTGACCTCACCGCCTAGCCCAGCCAATGGATATTGGTGCACGGATCAGCGACATCCAACACGCGCCCAAGAAAGTAGCGACAGCCTTGCTGATTCCGTTTCCTCGGTCATTCAAACACCACACACCATCGCAACTTTTCCTCCACGCAGACCACGTATTATCTGGAAGCCTAATACCCAGCTGACTCTGCCTCGTGGCTATCCACTACAACACATTGGCACTACCTCCTGTGCGGTGCCGGACCGCTTTTCACTGCGACGACTGCCGGCGCAACCCTTCATTCCACACTGATTATCTCGTCGCGAAACCCCTTCGTGGATCAGTCGCATCATGGCGACTACTAAAGACCAAGTCTTGTTCACGGACACCTTCCTGGCTCTCAAGAAGGCAGTTAAGCGAAAGGCTTATGGTGAATTCCTTCCTATCCATGGCCGCGACGCCGTCAATTACTGACTTCTACTGTGCAGAATCCGATTCGGACTCCTCAATCGACCAGCCCACCAATCGCGGGAACAAGCTCAAGAAGAAGGCCAGACTAGTTCGTGAAGGACAATTGAATGCTCCTTCGGGCGCGTCTGATATGAGAGAGGTATGCTGGCTATTAGGCGGTGTCTAAAGTACAATCAGAGGGATGGATAGGCTCTAATGCATGGGTAGATTGTCGACCACTCCGGCTACCAGCGCGCAATCCTCGAGCGAAATCCTCCCCTTATCGACGACGATGGCTATGAGTTGGAGAGTGGCGATGACGAGGAACATGTCCGAGAGGTCATGGCCTCTGTCGCTGAACTCAACCCGTATGCCAGCATACGTCTAGAGAGTGCGTTCACCACCGTCCTGCGCTCATTGAGTAGCACTGACACGATTCAGACATTCTTGCTCCATTAACCGCAGTCACCGACCTACCCACACACCCCACCATGTCCAGGGTCTTTACTTCCGAAGCTTTGGACGAACTCTGCATCCAGGCCCGGAACTGGATGCACCGTGAAAATGCTGCTCTGTGGAAAGTTCGGCCATTACTTACAAGACTCTGTGGCGACCATACTTGGATACCGTGCGAGGCACTGGAGACGCCTAATGACATCAGCTATTTCGAGGACGAAAATGCGTCGAATCCGCCTTCGGTGCTGATCAATGGTACATCAAATGTCGAGGCACCGTTACCGCAAGGATCCGGCGTCAATGGAACCAGCCATGCAGGCGGCTCAACAGAGATGCCTGAAAAGACCAAGCAGTCGGAGCTAACGCCAACTGTTGAAAGCGAAAATAAGCCCAATGCCGAAGGGGACACAAGCATGGTGGACGCTGGTAACTCAGATGATCAGTCAAAGGAGGCCAAGACAGACGCTCAAGGTCACAATGAAGATTCCGCCGCTGATGCCGACAATAAGAAGACAGACAACGGTTCCGAGAAGAAGGAATCGCTGAATGGAGGAGACCACGAGGGTGCGGAAGATCCCGATGTCACCATGACTAGCGACGATGCTGCAGTCAAGAATGATTCGGGCAAATCGGAGGTCGTCAGCGGAGATACTGCCGGCGACGTACCCGCCGGGTCGCTCTCCCCAGGAGCATCCGAGGCCGTCTCAATCCACCCCCTTTTCCTAGCCCCACGATCAGCACATCCCGAGCGAGATGCCGGTCTTCCAGAGCAAGAAGCCGAAGATGTGCGGCGGCTGGTTCAGCTCTGGGTTCAAAAACAGGAGGAAGTTGCACGGGGTGCCAAGAATCTGTACGAAGGTCTCCTCAGAGCAGACCGATTGCGCAAGACGGTGCTACGGTGGGCCAAGGCCGAGGCACACTGTGGTCCTAATGAGGACATGTCTGACGGCGAGGACTGGTATGACAAAGAGGAGTGGGGCCTGACCGAGGACCTTAAGAAGGGCCATGATGAGGAGGAAGAAGATATCCAGCTGCCGCCCAAGAAGACGAGGACTAGGAGACAATAAGTATGATAATGACTCGGATGGCCTGGCGACCTTTCTCAAGCTGGTTTGGTAGCTCTTGGCTCTAACGGAGATGCTTGTATATAGTCATGCAAATCAGCGGGCGCATTCCCGGTACCTGTACAGACATGTAGCACTCGACTCGGCACTGGAGCCTCATCAAGTTGCGCCTATGAATACAATACCCTGGACGATTTTCTTCACATTCTCAGGCTATGGGGACTGACGTACTTGATCTTGAGAAAGTTGAACCAATATAAGCATCTCGAACTCCTAGGCACCACGTCGAGGTAGATGGCGGGGGATGTATCTTTACAGATATCCCTATAACAAACAATATACATATCCAAGCATACAAGACAAGGTCCAGCAGGTGGCTATGCATCCAGTCCTGGAGACATACAAGAGCCGAAACATCTGCAAGCGCGCTGGAGGTAGTTCAGTCATGCTACCATCGTCGGTCTCCCGACTCCCAGCACGTACCAGGTTTGAAGCTACATTGAAAGTCATTTTTGTCCAGATCTGGACAATAGCGCCGCTTTAACTCATGCTCAAGCCTTGTGGGGCCGTGCATTGAGACTGCAAGGGCCTCACGTCCTTTGCCGAATTGCGGCTCCTGCGTAGTCGTAAGTTGGGGCTGGGGGGGAGGCCTCGCGTACCTAGCAATCAGAACCAAAAGATCACATATTACATTTAGACGGTAGCCTTGCGAGAGCAGAACTGCTCTGTAGTTGTGAAGCAGACATACATTGCAGCCCTAAGGTCACTTCCTTCCATGAGAAGAAAAGGGTCTAGCTCAAAGACATTTTGGTATTAGGGGGCCAGCAGCAGGCCCGAGATAAGAGGGTTCAAAGTTGCTAGGCATTCTCACTTGGAAGATATTTGACTCAGACTTGCCTAAGGGGTGACACAAGATCGTATTCAAACTTGCTCGCACGTCATCCTTTCCTGTATCTTGTGCAGGTAAGAACAGGAGTATGACAGCACGGATCCAGCTGTTTGGCCTCACGCAAGTCAAGGCACTACCTACCGGGAAGTGACGAAAGCACGGCTTCACCAAGGATCCTGAAGGTCGCGCTGCGCTCCAGCTACTTTGTACTTTGTACATAGAAAACAGATGACAATCCTGAAGAATCGTAATTACAGTAGTTCGAGCGGGAACCCGGCACCAGCAAGCCAGGCGAGAGGCTAATACGGAAGTAGGCCTACGGTGATATCCGAGCTCGAGGGTTGTCAGAAAGATGGGCCCTGTCGCTAATCTTTTTGGAATATTTCCAGAAGGCAGCTAACGCAAGCTGGTCTCGAAGTTCATATGGATGTACCCACATGAAACAGATGGAACCTGGCCGTATGGAGTAGGCTTCCAGAAGGGACAAGGGTGGCCCGGCCCCTGATCACTTTTCCCCGAGTCCCCTGTTCAGTGTGTCTCAGTGCCTGTCGTCCAGCACTCAGGGATGTACTTGTAGTTGCCTTTGTCTGGGTTGTTTTTGCTCGCTGGCTTTTGCTCTGCGTCCGTGACTTGATGGGGGTGCCGAAGCAGCCTGGCTGAGCGCACCACTGCAGCTCTGCTGTGTTACTCGTGCTGTTGCAGGTACGAGGTCCACTCCACACGTGTTCTATGCATGCAGAGATGGCTGTGCAACAATGGTCATGTCGTGGGAGCGTATCGCCAAGTTCGATGTGAGCTGTTCGTGGAGTCGAGTGAAGCAGGTAGGGGCCAGCAGGGAAGAGAGCCGAGTTGGCTATTGCCAAAGCTGAAGTCCAAGGTGAGTGAGGTGGCTTCGACTCTGCATGGGACCCCCTAGCGCCTTGGGAGTTCACAGAGCTGTTGAAGATATGAGCCCGTATTGGCTGTACAGAGTCTCTACTGCTCGAATCTGAAACCCCATTGTGGTGCAGCACTCAATGCCAGCGACTGCGTTCCTCCACAGTGGAGGTACCATTGTTTGCCGGGATGCACGGATAACACGGTGCCTTGTGCAATTTCTCGACAGACGGGGGGGCTAAGCATCAGATTGTGCTGAAACGAGCTGGGGAGATGACAAGCTAGGGCTGTCTTGGAAGGGGCCGGAGGCTTGATGAAAGCATTGCGGGAGGCGTAGAAGGTCTCGTGGAAGCTTCCGCGCCCACTTGGGTGCTTGGAGGGCCGGGGTGTCTGGGGATCCCATGTGTTCTGACAGGGACTAGACTGCGAGAGAATGCTGGCTAAAGAGCGATCTGCCTAGGTAGGGTATTGAGGAGGGGCCAGGAGCTGCATCACACGGACCAAGGGTTGCCGGGGGTGTGCTTGGGGTGCTTTGGGGGCGGTCGGGCCAGCAGTGCCAGCACTGCAGTGCCAGCCAAGCTGAGATTGAGGTCGCTCTGTGTGAAATTTGGCCGAGCAAGCGCCAGTGGTTTGTCCAAATTGGTCAATGCTTCATTTCCAAATTCCCCATCCCACCCCTGCTAGGCGGCCCATGCTTCCACTTATCCTCTGCTGAACCGTCATGCCCTCTGGGCTTTTTTTATGTCATTACCCAGTTACCTAGGAAGTGAGTTGTCAGAGACCAAGGGCGCGGTCCTTGGCAGACGTGCTTCTGATACGAAGAGGTGTGCAGGTCGTCATTTTGTGCAGACTAGGTAGGAGGCCAGCAGCCGATGCAGCCAGGCAAGGGGCACATCCGTCGACGTCTGCGCGTACGAGATTAACCGGCTCTGCGCGCTGCGCTAGGGCGACTTGACGCTTTTCTAGAAGACTTCCAGAAGGATTCTCGGAAGGGCTACTAGCTCACGGGACATATTGTCCTACCACAGCGCACCACCCCAATCCTTGCTCGCGCATGCAGATCACCTTTTCTGGTTCCAGGCACTGTTTGCGCTGCAACTCCCCATGCACCAGGCGTGCATCCTCCACCCCCTTCGGCCGATCTTGGCGAATGAACAAAAGACTGGATGATAACGGCGAGGGCCGTGAGGGTCGTGCCCCTTTTCCCCTTGGCAGTGAGTGACTGCGTCAGGATGTTTGTTTCCCGGCACCTGATGGAGTGTGGCCCGTCAGCACCAGGCCTGACATCAGAGGATGGATCATCCCGTTCAAGGGGCATGCAGCCAGCCAGCCAACCTCGAGATGGCTGTGTTCAATTTGAGTTCAAGGTTGCTCCGAGGTTTCCCCCTATCACCAGTCGCAACAAAAGTCGGCAATAATTCCGCTCGAACGATTCAATGGTGGGGAGGGGGGGCCCTGACAGGTTGAAACATGGAAGAACGACTGAATCCGTCCTGGATTTCAATCTTCACTCTAAGTACTTCGATGGACAAACTACCCCGTAGCCCTTGTTGTCTTGCCGGCAACAGCACGGACCTACGTAGGTTAGGTAGGTAGGTATACGTACCCTACCTAAAAGAAGGTACTACTGCTCCAGGGCTGAGGAACAGTTGGTGGTCAGGGCACTCTAGCAACCAGGGTGGGACAATGTCCTTCGAGAAAACGTCTATTGACGTCGACACCCTGGTCCATCTCAACCTTGAAGTATGAGAATGCAGCCTGCCGGCCAACACGATGACTAGTTCCCGATACACTCCCCCTGTCCTGTCCTCATATGGATCGTGAATGGGCCTTCTCAAGAAGGTGTACGGTGTCTCTTTTCTTGACTCCACACAACTCTGGTCAGGCGGAGGATTGTATCCCGGGATGAAGAGACGCGTATCCCCAACGATGGTTGAAATCATAAAACGGTAGGCTGTATGCAGTGTCACCATTCTAGAAAACTGGTCTGCTTTAGTCTCGAGAAGGGCAGACCGGGAGCGAGAGTTGCAAATACGACGGACTGGGTTGTGATCTACCTTTGGGAGCAATTACCGGCTCGGGGTTGGACTCAGAACCGTTGATGCCCCGATCAATGCCACGCCTTTGAGAGTGTTGGCGGATTTGGGGAAGAGGCCCATCTCCCATGAGCTTTGACCAGAATGCCACACCACCACTACGACGACCGCTTCTGGGTGGAGCCAATTACATCCCGTTCCTGGCAGATCTCTCAACACCACCTCTCCTGGAGGTGCATGCAAAGTAACAAACTTGGCAGTCATGTAGGTAGGTAGGTACTTCTTCATGGATGGCCAGGAGTGTGGGAAGTGGCAGACATGCTGCCCATCATCTCAAGAGCCGAGCAGCTGGCGCGTTGAGTCCCCAAGCGTATGAGCACGTCGAGGAGCCTTTGATGATGGCGACCTAGGTTCTGTCTCTGCGACGAGTGCTTTGTGCAGCAAGAGATCCATGAGGTTGATACCGAGAGAGACTACATTCATGGATATTCAACACGGGTACCGTACAATGGGAATGCGGGTGGCCCGTCCGTCCACCCATGGCTGGCAAAAGTCAAGTCTACGGAGTACTCGTACCTACCTATGTAATGTAGCATTGGCATAGGCGTTAGCACAGCGGACCACACAATGGACCACAGGACCTGTCAGACCCCCGTCCACCTCAGCCCAGACCCCCCTGCTCACACCGTCCGTTTCAACCTCGGGTGGGCCCATGAACCCTGCAAGCCTGGACTAGGTATCCTCTTAGTCGTTGTTAATTATATTCCCATCTGCTGGTTTGATTTGGCATTGCTAGTTTCAAAGAGGACTGCTGGAGAACGAGGCGTGCGATGAGACTTGCTCCGTAATAAAATGAAGAGCGATCCGTGGATGGATGCTGGCCTTGGATCTCGGGGGGGGGCCATCCATTCAAAAGCACGGCCATTGACCTCTCGCACGGCGCACGGCGTCATCCTCAGCTCTTTCGTTTCTTCTTGTTCTTCCATCCCGTCTGTGCATCCGCTCCAGTCCGTGTCTCTACTGGCTGGCTTACAGCAAACGACCTTCCTGTCACTCGACTGTTTTGCCCACATACACACATTTTAATCGTCTTTATCCCTTGGCCTTTGATTTCAGAGCACGCGCTGGACACACTGCTCAGCACCGCGTACACACACGCCGCCGCCTTTTTCGTTGCCTGTCGTGTCGGTCAGGCTTCTTTACTTGACTAATCTTGCTTCTTCTGGGCAAGAGATCAACGGGAGACCAGTCAGCATCCCCATCTTCGCTGGTAAGTGGGCTTTTTTTCCTTGGTCGGTATTCCACGAATCTACTTCGTAGGGCATCTGGGCTTCCATCCTTGCCATCATCGCGCTTCTTCATTTGTTGGGCTCTTCTCTCTGCCTCTCGGGGTCCCTTTCATCCCCTGGATGTCTGAGGAAGCAAAAAAGCGTCACTGCGCACGTTGACTTGACCTGTCAAATTGGCCCCCAGCCCGGCTCTGCTCCATTAGTGTGGTCTGGGGCATTTGCCGAGAGAGGCAAAGTACTTGTACCTTTGTACCCCGGGTACCTTTTTCTTTTTTTTTCGCGCCTGGACGGTCTGGTCTACCACCGCAACACCGCAGTGCTGTTTGCGTGTCTGACACTTTTTTTTTCTCCCCCTTCCACCGCTACCCTCTACCTCGACTTTTGGGTGCCGGGTCCATTTCTGCGCCCTCACCCCAGACACCACCACCACCACCTGCACCCAAACATCAACTTGCGCACACCCTGATGCATCTCTCGGGCTCCAGAGTGCATTCATGACCGTCGAGGCCAGGCGCCCAACCCTTTGAAAAGAGGCTCGTAGAGCCTGCTGTGTGCGACCTCTCCGTGTCACCTCACCGAGGTTAGGCCTTGGCCGCATGCTCGCCGTATTTGGTACTGAACTGCCCGTCCCTGGTCCCCGCGATCACGACCCTCGCTCGCATCGACATTTCCAGCACGCTTCTGCCATCAACATATCTCCTTTTGCAGACCCTGCCATGATGCGAGACCTCTTTCTTCTCTTCTCAAGCCTCGACTAACATACCCTGTTTCCGTTTAGAGGCATCACATCCACGTCGCATACGTCCCCTCGAGAACCACGAGCTCCCACATCGTCGGCGCATAGTGTGACAGCATCGCCGCTTGCGAAGCCATCCCGAGCTCTTTGGCCGTTGAGGTTCGCGGATATCAACATTATCCTTTGTCTCCACCGAGTCGCGTCGAGATTCAATATTGTTTCAGTCTTCTCAAGGCGCTCTCTGGTGTAAAGCCAAGCAAACACGGTACGTGAGGGGGAAAATCTTTCACTTTCACATTCACTCTGCCTTGATCTCACCTTCACATTCACCTCCCTCCTGGTTGAGACCAACGCCCTCGCCGAAATGGGCAAGGTGAATTGGACTTGATCAGATAAGGTTGTCACACCTTACAACGGATTCACATCACTCCCACAGTTTCCCCCCAAAGTCACTTTGCTTTCATTCACCACTGACAAATTCCAGATCAGTGCCTTCACTTTTCTTTTTTTGCGCTGTGACGCGAGGATCAACCGCCTACTATCTTTGAGGTCTCCTCCCCCCTCTTGAACTCAACCGAATCCTCTCGTCGCACTATGACATCTCCAGGACCTGGCGAGGTTATGGGAATTGGGAACATGTTGAACCAGAAAGGCGGCGTAGCAGCGCCTCATCAATCACAAGAAGCACCCGAGATGCCTAAGCAGGAGCTCCAGCCTCTTCAGCCTCTCCAGCCACTCCAGCCACTCCAGCCTCTGCAGCCACTTCCACAGATCCCTCTCGACAGGGCCGATTCTCCGCACGGTTCAGAGCACTCACGATTCTCGGCCACACCCATGAACGGCATCGACAACACTCGGCCCTATGGATCGCCATCCACGATGCACACCCCTATCCACATGCCCGATCCCAATCTGGCTCAGCCCGGCATGATCCTGCCAAGCTTGCCGCAGAGCATTGTCCCTCCGATTCTACCGCCGTCAGTTGGTACCCCCGGAGTTCCTGTCCAAGCACCTAGGAATCTGCCTGAGGAAGTGTTGAAGGCGTTCCCGTGCTCAACCTGTGGAAAGCGTTTCGCACGGCGCAGTGACTTGGCAAGACACGGTAAGCTGCCGATCTGAAGCAGAATGCGAACGAGAACCAGTCCGTACTGACTATCTACAGAGCGAATTCACACGGGCGACCGACCTCACGTCTGTGACTTTCCCGGCTGTGGCAAGCAGTTCATCCAGCGTTCTGCTTTGACGGTTCACCAGCGAGTGCACACGGGCGAGAAGCCGCATCAGTGCGAGCGATGTGGAAAGGTATGTCACCCACCTCTGACAGGCTGTGGTGCAGCACATTGCTAACGCGGTCTGCAACATAGCATTTCAGCGATTCTAGCTCTTTAGCCAGGCACCGTCGCATCCACCTGGGTGTGCGGCCCTACAAATGCCCTTACGCCGATTGTCAAAAGACCTTCACTCGTCGTACCACTCTCACGAGACATCAGAACCACCACACAGGTTCAGTCGAGGACGCTGCTAGAAGCACGGCCGAGGCTCTCGCTCGTGGAGCAAGCAACGCCGCTGTCGCGAGAAGTGCGTTGGCTCGACCGCGATCTGACGGCGAGCAAGCTTCCGCTCAGGGATCTCCCTTGTCCACTCCATCCCCGGCCCAACGACCGCTCTCAATGTCGCCTTCTGCGGACCTGGCCGGTATCAGCAGCTTACAGCATCAGTATCTGCCGAATACCTCTCTTCCCTCGCATCTCCGAGGTGATGTCCATGCGGCAAGCCCTGCATCGACTGTCTCTTCTGGATACAACAACATCCGGCCCACATCGCACCCTACTGGATACAACCCTCCTTCGACGCTGGAGCCTAGTATCGAGCCGTCTCAGGGTCCCGGAAGCGCTGGCGGTAGTCCGCATATGGGAAGCGTCGGATGGCAATCCCCCTCCCATGTTGCATCGCCCTCGCAGAGTGCGAACGCCTACGTCTACCCCGACCCGGACTCGACCTATCCTGCAAATGGACTGGGTCAACTCTTCTACCAAAACGCTCCTGGTGGTCGCGCAACTGGCAGTGCTGAGCCAGGTTCCGCCTCGTCCTACGACTCGAAACCTCGACAGAGCGAGCTCTGGGCCACGACGCAGTAATCATTACTGTTGGTCCACTTCGCCCTTGGGCTCCTTTTTCTTACACATACCCCACACAAGTCCGATTCTACCTAATTGCAACGACGTCTCCGAGAGAACGCAACTTCGGGATAATCAGGCGGTCAGGACCGCTAAAGAGCAATCTTAATGCACCCATACGTCTGGGCGAAATACCCTCTCTTCTCCACCATCTCACCTTTCCTTTGTACAATCAGGGTTCTTATTAGACTGGTCCTCGGCAAGCAGAATCTTGCCTGCTATAGGCACGTATCTGCACGTATCTGCACACGCGTGCAGTAGAGCATGAATGGTATGGGTTGGGATTTCTAGGGGGTTATTCAACCTATATCATTATTTTATGGCACGAGGTCGGCATCCAGGGCAGGCATGGACTTTGTATTAGATAGATCATTGGGAGACCAAGTTGGTTGTCCTGAAAATTTCCTTTTTTTTTCCCCTTGCGGTTTTGTTCTGTCAACTGAAAGATACCAAATCACTGTGCATTTCGCAGAGAATCGACTCGGCCGGATCTAAATTGAGATGCGGTCTTGAACAATGCTCCCGATCGCCAATATTGACAAGTGTATTGTACCTGGTGCGAAACTTAATCTCGCCGATTACCATGTGGACGGATACATCGGGCAATGAAATCCGGGGAAAGTGGAGACATGGAACGCCATGACCACCGGGGCTCTCCGCTCCGTGTGCCTTGTCGGCATTTAGAACAGCTTTGCTCCACCAGTTCATGAAGGACGATCATCAAACCCGTCGCATACAGTCGCAGAGTGGCAGAGAGCAATTACCACTATAATCCAAGATGGCCAGGGACCGCCGCATCGGCATCGAAGTGTACGTAGACACCGTGTGTCCGTGGTGCTACATCGGCAAGAAGAGCCTCGACGAGGCGGTGCGGAGCTACAAGGCCCAGAACAACCCGGACGTCGAGTTCGACATCGTATACAAGCCGTTCTATCTGTCCGCCAAGCCGGAGAGACCAGGTATGCATAGGATCCGAACACGCCCTAACCTAAATCAAGACTTCTTTTCTTACAAAACAAAAAAAAAAAAACACAGGCCAGCAGTCCCCCAGCAAGGAGGCGGTCTACCTCTCCCGCCGCACGCCGGAGGACAGGGCGCAGCTGCTCCGGCGCCTCGGGGCCGCCGCGGCGCCGTACGGCACCCGCTGGTCCTGGGCCGGCCGGCTGGGCAGCTCGCGCGCCTCGCACCGCCTGCTCCGGCTCGCGCGCGGCCGCGGCAGCGATGTCCAGGGCCGGCTGCTGGACGAGATCTTCCGCGGCGTGTTCGAGGAGGGGCAAGACGTTGCCGACCCGGCGTTTCTCGCCAGAGCGGCGGCGGGGCTAAATCTCGGTGGAGACGAGGTCAGGAGATGTCTGCGGGAGCAGGACGCCGGGGTGGACGAGGAGGCGCGGGCGGCGCGGGAAGATGACGAAATCAGCACGGTACCTACGTTTGTCGTGCAGGGACGGTGGCGGGTGGGAGGTATGCAGGGCAAGGAGGTGTTTGCGAGGTTGTTTGACAAGGCAATAAAAGCTCAGTTGAAGACGAGTAGGATGTAGCCTTGGGAGTTGATAAGTCCTGTATTTTGGCATTTCTATTTGGGGGTATCTTTGTATATCATTTCGTCTCAGTGAGGAAAAAAAAAAAGTTCAGCCGTTTTCCCTCGGCGCCCTTTCAAGAATCAAACTCCGTTCCGCATGCCATATAATAAGTAAGTAGTACAAGAGAAAGAGGCGGGAGGCCAGAGAAGACGGCTTATCGCTTCATGTGGCTGAAGTCCTTCAGGAGGTGGTTCATGTGGGCGTTGGTCGTCTTTCCGGGTCTCCGCTGGATGCGCTTCTTCTGCTTCTTCTCCTTTGGTGCGTCCACAACCTTGAGCCGTGGGTCCTCGCTCGTCGGCTTCTGTCCGACCGCGCTCAACTTGTGCACAATGTCGTCGATGGACGGGACATTGACCTTGCCCCACAGGGCACGAAACTCATCGTCGACACCGTGGTGCAGCGACGCGTCGTCCAGCCAGACCATCTTGGGGTGGTTGTCCTTCTTGGTCCGAACAACGAGGATCTTGTGCTCCTTCTCCAGCTCCGTCAACGCATCCTCGCACGTCGGCCAGCCGTCCTTGAGATCCTTGACCGTCACGCCGCGCGCGTCGGTCAGCTTCTGCAGGTAGTTGAGGAGGGACGTCTTGTCCTTGACGCTCGGGATGACGGGCTTGTGCTCGTAGGTGCCCGAGTTCCACGCCTGCTCGCTGAGGTTCGGGTCGGGCTTCCACGTGATGCGGGGGTGGTTCCGCAGGCGGCTGACGACCTCCCTCTGCACCGACTCGGCCTCCCGGTTGACGTTGAGGTGGCTGAAGACGGTCTCGAGGGCGAGCGGCTTGCCGTTGTTCTTCAGGTACTCGACGGCATAGACGATCTTGGTGCTGATGTCGGTGCCGACGCCCGTGTTCTCGGGCTGGGAGTAGATGGCGGCGCCGGCGTCGCGCTTGACCTTCTTCGTCGGCGTGCCGCCAGCGGTCGGGACAACGGAGGTGGTCGATGCGACCGACGGAGACGGAGACGCGGGTGCTGTGGGCGCAGCTCGTTTGGCGGGCATCTTGGCCGCCATGGCGGCCAAACCCCCAGAGAAGGCATCCCGCTGACGTTCGAGGTAGCTCGACATGGCGGGCGGCAACTAGCTGGACGAGATCTGGGGGAAATGCGTTGGTCACGAAGAGAGAGGATAGAAAATGCTTTGAAGCGAGTTGGGAGAAGCTTTGAGGTCAGGAAATGGAAATGAGGTCACGTGGTGGGGTTGACCGCAGCTGATAAGGTGCCTGTGGTGTCAAGTAGTGGTGGGTGTCAGCCAAAGACTCAACAGGCGCGCTGACAGGATTTCAAAGTGAGCAGGACTTGTTGGATGGCAAAGGTTCGGTCGAGCTAACAAATTGTTTTCATTCGCGATTCTGGCTTGACACGTATTCCCTAAATCTCAAGAACGACCGCCGCTGTTGTTCCGACCGACCGACGGCTTCCCATTGGATTCGCACACTGTTTGGAGGCACCGTGTCGGACATTGTTGGGGCATAAGTCCCATCTGAACCACTCATTGCGAACCTCGGCATGACTGATTTGGCCGGAGAGCACCCATTCACTTTTGGGCAGACACACATAGTTATCATGAACGAAGGAAACGACTGGAAAGGCCGTGGGATCAGGTACAGTAGTTAAACATCAGCCAGCCTCCAGCGATATAGTAGATACGCAGTACCAAAGTATCAAAATTATAAGTCTTGTATATTGTCAACGCCGCTAAATACCCGCAAGCTCTTTTCAGCTGTCATGATCGTAATCCCCGAACAGAACGCCTCAATCTCGAAGTGTTCGCATTCGCAATCGCCATACCATGCTACCTCCTGCCGGCATGGATGAGCATGTCCGGCCCCGGTGAGAAGGTGACAGTCCGCTCGCGAAATGGTCTAGTTTATAGAATGTCTTCGTCTCGGAAACAGTATCCTCTACTGCTGGGCGCTACCACCGGCAGCGGCTTGTCTGCACAGAGCTGGTCAGGCTTTTTGTTACTCGGCGGCGAGGAGGATAGTATGGGGTATATTACTGCTGCATGTATTGGTAGGCACCGTAGGCGAGAGCGCCGCCGAGAATGATGATGGCATAAAGGCCGACTCCAAGGCCAGTCGCGGCGCCAGTCTGAGCCTGGGGAGAGACAGCACCGGGGATGCCAGCGTTAGGGACCGGGTCGCCCTCCTGTATAGAATAACATCAGTACGCTGCAAGCATCCAGATGTCGCGGTCTTCCTACCTGGCGCTTCAGGGCACCGATCTCCAGCTGGGCAAGCGTCTCTCGTGCCTCGTCACTGTGACCGACATCCTCGAAAGCCTCGGTCGCATCCTGGCCGGCAACATCCAACAGGACTTCCTCACCACCGCTACGGGAAGATGCGGTATTAGCATATCATAATGCGAGGGCAGGAGGAAAAGTCGTGAGACATACGGATGCTCGTCGACGAACTTGGTTACGTCGTAGATCTTGTCGTGAACGACGACGTACATGTCGTTCTTGGTGTTGTGCTCGGCAACATCCTGATAGGTGAACTGCTTCGACATCTTTGCGGTATAGTTGTCCTCTCCGGGGCAGGAAATGCGACGATAACGGACAATTGATGAGGCACGAGGCTGATGTATCGCAGAAGGACGTGTGCGCACGAAGGAATGACAGCTTCGGATCGGGAGTGGTAGATCGGGAAGAAAGAATAGACTGCACCACACGTGAAAAGAGGAGGAGTTTCTGTTAAGGAGGCCCCCGGCAGTTTTTTGTTGGCGGTGATCAGTGGTAAGGAGCAATTAGAGCTACGGGGATTGGCTGGCCTGTGGATCCCCTCCAGCCCCTGTTTTTTCCCTCCACCCTGTTGAATTTAGCGGCCAACTTTGAACCACCCACGACAAGAACATCAAAGCTGGCCCGCCGGATTGCAAAGGTCGGCTTCCGAATCAAGATAGCACTCTTGCGGAGTACATTGGGGTCGACGATACCGAGTTATGTCCTTCCAGAAGTCTTCAGAACGCAATCCATCCTTCGCCATTGGTTTAGTATCACAGGAAGGATGCCAGCTATGACATTCATCTGTCCATGCATAGCCCAGTAATTGAGGCTTCCAGCCCGGATCTCTACTTGTACAGCCCCGGGACGGAATATCGAGTGCTGGTATCTCCGTGGCGCAAGAGACAGCAATGGAATATTGATGCAACCACCCGGGTCAGGCGCCTATACGTCTACCTACATGTTGCCAGGTAGGTACTCAGATAGCAATACCAAAGCACTTCCCGCTAAGCTGACCCGACAGCTTTCGGAAGCCCGTGGAAGCACAAGGTATCCCTTATCCATGGATGCCATGGATTGCAACCTCAGTTGCGTGTCAACAACTCCATTTATTAGTCCCTCGTTAGTGCCGACCACCGCCTCTTTGCACCACTGATTAGATCATTGCTAGGTACATATCCGTCAGTCAATGTGCAGACAGCCCTTGGAAGACCCCTCATCTCTACCCATCTGTGTGAACGCTCAGATTGGTACCTCGGTGACTCGGGTTCCCTTCAGGAGCCGATTGGCTGGTGTTGGCGGAACCGCACCTCTGGGGAAGAAGAACATCACACCAGCGACCTCACGAAGTGGCTTCATCCGGGAATATCTTATCCACCGCTAGCGTCTCGCCTTGGGCGGAGTAAAATTAACGTTATCCCGGTCACGCTTCCGCGGTGGAAGCGAACGGGACTCGCCCACACCAGTGTTCCTGTCTCCCAGCTCAAACATGCCTCTCACCTCACACTACTCCGTAGACCTTACAATTCGATATGCACCACAATCGAACAGGAGACCCATCTTATGGGATGCGTATTCCCGGGAGACACGTCGCAACACAGACGTTCCAGGCTGATCATAGAATTTGGGTATTACTGTAGCGCTGAACTTCACGACCTGTCTCTCGCCTTCACACAAGGGCCGGCACATTGACCTGGATATCTCGGCGGCATCTATCCGCCTGTCTTGCCGTTCTCTACCCTGTGCTGCAAACCATGCCCACAGCGGGCATTTCTTTGTGCTTAAAGGATTTCAGACATCATCACACCGCTAACCCCATCATCGCCTTGAGCTGCCGCCACCGATATCTTGGCCGAGTCGGTAGCTTGCTACCTTATCCCACTCGATCTTTTGACGCGTGACTGGCAGCTGCCTCCTTAGCCCCTTGAAAGCTCCTTCACTGAGGTTGGTGAACCCTTTGTTCAGCTCCTCCTGGTATCTCTTCTCCGCCGCTGCAATCTCCTTTACGATGCCGGCCCCCGTACCCGAGCTGATGGAAGCCGTTACGGGCTTCTCTGTCAGGAGACGAACGTTGCCATCTTCATAGTAGTGCACGTCGACCTTGATAGAACCCTCGAAGCTTCCCGAGCTCGGATTGAAGATGTATAGCGAGCGCCAACGACCATTCCTAGCAGCAGAACATTAGCAGGCTGTCAATGCTCATGCTGAGCATCATCAGGCGGGGGAAGTTCCCACCAAAAGTTGTTTGGACTGTATTTGTTGGCAACAATGATGATCGCGAGCCTCTCGTCGTTCTCGATAGGGTAGGCACCGTAGGCAGCATTAGAAAAATGCTCCTTGACGTAAGGAGCCAAGCTCTTCAATGTGTATTTGCTGCAAAACACACCAATGTCAGAAAGTCTACAGTCAACTCTTTCAGCCCAGCGCTGTTCGGTGCTGGCGACTTACGCAAGTTCGGCCTGTGGGCCGGACAGCACATGGCTCTCGACCGCGCTGGCCTTTTGCGTCTCATGGTTGAAGGCGAAGCTTGTTGAGCCTTCGGTATCGTAATAGCGGTCGCCTCCAAGGGCGCTGTGCGAACTAACAATGACGTGCTGGCTGGCTCCGGGAAGCTTCACCGTCGTGAACTGTTCCTCGTTGTACTTCTTGAAGGCGGGACCGAGCTCGGAGACAAGGCCACTGTTCAGGCTCTTGATGTCTATCGATCGAATGTTAGACCGGTGTTTAGAAACCGATGAGGGCGTGTGGGAGTATATTGACCTGCGACAACATCTGCAAGCTACAGCAGTAGGTTGTCAGCTAAGGGAGCGGGGGAGACGCGGAGCTTTCCAACTTACCTCGCCGGGAGGAGCGCCCTCCACAAAGGATGACACAATCTGCACTGCGTTCGGCATGGCTTTCCAATCCTCAAAAATGCCTCTTTCTATCAGGGTCAAGTTTGCAAGAAGGACGAGGTCGAATGCGGCTCTGCCAGATCGGCAGCAGGTTGCTATTCCATGTGTTTGGGGTCGATGGTCCCGGTTCCTGATTGGACATTCTCAATCACGTGACCTTATTTACCAGGTACACTTCTCTTCAGTTTTAGCATGTCGCCAGCGACGTATGCCTCGCCGCCCAAGAAGCTTTATCGACACGTCATTTTTTGACCATCACGGCGGTGCGCTGGCCCTCACGAGACCGCCGACTCCTTTCCGAGTGCCGAGGATGCATGTACCTCATCAGCCGCAAAAGATGTCACAGATGGTGACCAAATTAGGGCCGAAAGCAAAGGGTGGCCCTCATGAAGACTGACTTGACCTCTACTGTTACTCCTGGTGAGCGCTCTTGACGATGTTGGCACCGCCGTTGTTCAGTTGCTCGTGTAAACTGTAGAGATGTCCTGTGCACAACGAGCCGTCCGCGACCACGACGTTACGACGTTTGCCAGCGGCTAGCCTTTCATGATTGGAGCATCTGGGTGACTGCCCTATGCCCATACCAGGCCAGATACCAGCCAAACCCCCAGGTGTATATGATATCAGAGAGGTCAATCAGCTTGTGAAGAGCAAATAAGTTCAAGGATAGCTTTTGATTCACAGCGCCGCCTCAATTGAGTAAGCGCCTGGTTATGGTCTTAAGGTGACCTCCTATCGTGTAGCCAACTCACGCCACGGACCTCTCATTTTCCCCCGTGAGACGCAGCAAAAGTGCCGATGAAGTTGGCCAGTTTCGCCATGCCTTCGGAAGTAACCGAGTTGTAATTGCTTACTCGGATTCCTCGCAGATCACGGTGACCCTTTAGTCCAGTGAGCCCACAGGCAATACCCTGTTTCAGGAACTCTTCCTCGGCAGCATCGCCCCCTGTGATGTTGAAGCAGATGTTCATTCGTGATCGCACTGACTTGTCGGGAATGACATGATAGACACCAGGATACTCTTCGAGGGTTTTGTAGATAAGTTGAGCCTTCTGCTCAGATGCAGCCTCCTGCCCTCGGACCTTATCAGGGTGCTGGAGCAATAGTCTTCTGAGAACCTGGCCTGCAATGTACACACTATAGATCTCTTGATCAGCTTCAGAATGCTTTGCTTGGAAGAGGGCACTTACTCAAAGATGCTCAGTGTGTTATAGAGGCTGTTGTTCTTGGCAATTGTCTCAAACTCGAAGATGCGAGGCGGTATCGGTAGCCCCAGTTGTCTCATCAAAGTTGCAGACGGCTGCGGTAGGAAGTCCTTTTTAATCACGGCAACAGTGATCCCAGCACACCCTAGATTCTTCTGAGCGCCGAAGAAAATAGCCGCGTAATTCTGAATAGGAATCCTTCTGGATAGAATATTCGAGCTCATATCAGCAACAACAATCGGCCCCCCATCAGGCCGTGGCTCAAGACATTTCGGGAATCGCGGAAACTCAACACCATGGACCGTTTCGTTGTCGCATAGGTATACCATAGCACTATCACGAGATAGATCCCAGGTAGTCTCGTCAGGAATCGTGCCAAATTTGCCGTTGTTCGTCTTGCGACTGTCAGCTGCAATATGCACATGCTCAGGGCCAAAGAGTCGCTCAGCTTCAGCCGCTGCCTTTTGTGACCAGCCGCCGGTGATGATATAGTCCATCCTTAAGTCCTGAACAGCTGACTTGAGCTCCTGGATAGAGCTATCATTTGAGCCCAGCTCCTTGTGTTTGCGAGCAACCCAGGCGCCAGCAAAGTTATAAGCCATGGCAGAGAACTCTCCAGAGCCACCGCCCTGTAAAAAGATGATCTCATAGTTATCTGGGATATCAAGGAAGGATGATAGGTCGGCTTTCGCATCGTTAATAATCTTCGTGGCTAGGGCAGAGCGGTGAGAGTGCTCGGCAAGCCCTAGGCCCGTGTCGTTGAAGTTGAGCAAGGCCTGGGCAGCGTCCTCGAGAACGTCGGTGGGCAGTGGGCCTGGTCCTGCACCAAAATATGTGACCTCTGATCTGGGCGGCATGGCGTGTGATTCAACGCAGGATCCAGGTTAGAGTCGCTGGGGGCTTGTGTCGCGGGCCGGGGGCTGAAGAGAAACTCCTGACTGGGGCGTGTCTGTGATGATGAAAGCGGTGGCTCGGACGATGCTGGGGACGGTTGGGAGACACTTGGTTTGTCCTCCATCCAAGCGTGGGATGTTTTGGCGGGTTTGGTGATACCAAGGGTATGACTCTTCTTATGCCACCTTGCGGGGTTTTGTGCTGGGTTTGAGGTCCGATGGCTCCACTGTATTTACTATTTACCCTCCCCCTGCTAGTCTCTTTCCAGAGCTTTTTATGGGCCGCGGGATGATCGAACAGCACAACTTTTAGCAGGGACTCGCTAGCAAGCAGCTCCTAGTGCGCTCTCAACTTGCACCTGAAAACAAGTCGCTCAAAGGGGCCTGGAGGTGGAGGGGGAGCACACGCCAGCTGCTGGCGGGCCGCGCCTCGACCTTGAAACACACCAGGTGGAAACCGGAACTCTGCCAAAGTGCTTTTCAATATTCAACGAAACACCACACTCGACATCAACCTCAAAGCACGCAAGATCGCTACTATTATGACTGTTATACATTTCCTAGGTATAAGTGGTCAGGGCCCATCCGGAGCAATTTTCAATATCTATTCTTTCATTTGACCCTCTATATACATGGATATATATCGAGTTATGAAGGCTATTACGTAGGAAGTCTATTGAGTCGATTGCACTAGCCGTTTCCCTCCCTGTCGTTCCAGCTTGTCTACATTTCAGTAATTCATCACTTTTTTTATGTTGTCAAATATCCCTTTTGGAGGTTAGTAGTCTTCCCTTAGAAAATACTCGTGGTGAATGTTGACTTACTCGCAATGGTAGGTATGTTGAACTGCTCATAGGCGAGCGGCGTTGGGATATCCCACCCGGTTACCCTTTGGACGGGCGCCTCGAGCCGGATAAATGTCTCATGGTCGCCCTGTATGGACGCAGCTACCTCTGCACCGATACCGCCGTTGAACTGGGCCTCGTGGACCACCACACACCTCCCGGTCTTTTGCACACTCTTGAACACGGTCTCCTTGTCCCAAGGATAGACCGTCCGCAGATCAATAAGTTCGATTGATCCGCCAAAAGCCTCTTCAGCCTTGCGAATTGCGTCCATGCAAGTATATACTGGCTGGCCATAGGTGATGACGGTCAAGTCTTTCCCTTCCTTGAGCACTTCTGCCTTTGATAGAGGCAAGGTGTATGCTGCAGTCGGTACTTGTTCCACTGCCGCTCTATACAAGATCTTAGGTTCCATGAAAATGACCGGGTCGTTGCTTCGAATTGCGGCGAGAAGAAGGCCCTTGGCCTGGAGTGGAGACCGTGGCATTACCACTCGTAGACCTGGTGTGTGTGAGAACAAGGCTTCCGGAGATTGCGTGTGGTAGAGCGCGCCGTGTCCAACAGCTCCGCACGGCATTCTGACGGTCAAGCCGCCCACATGCCTGCCATTGGTGCCTTCTCTGTACCGGAACTTGGCCGCCTCATTGACTATTTGATCAAATGCTGGGAACACATAGTCGGCGAACTGGATCTCTGCCACTGGCCTCATACCCTCGGCTGCCAGCCCGACTGCAAACCCTAGGATTCCCTGTTCTGTCAACGGAGTGTTGAATACCCTGTCGCCGCCAAAGTTCTCAGCGAGCTTCATTGAACATCTAAAGACGCCACCGAACGCGACATCTTCTCCAAAAAGAAGGACGTTTTCGTCTTCTGCCAATGCGGTCGAGAGCGCGTCATTGACAGCCTGGTAGAGGTTCATCTTCTTGGCCGTCCCATTCTGCACCTCTGGCGGAAGCTCTGGGTTGCTTAGCGCTGTCTTGCTGGTGTGAGCCAGAAGAGGCATCTCGGAGTAGTCGACCGGCAGATTCAACTTGGCATTTGGCGGATGCGTCGAGTATCGTCTCGCTGGAACCTTGAGAGCAGGAAGGAGGCATCGAAGAGGCGCCGCGCAAGAAGGTCTGGAGGGCGCCAGCGCCGTCTTGGCCATGCGGCCTACCGAGTTGAGTCTACCACTTGACGCACTCATTTCGGCACGTAAAAGACGTTGGATCTCGATATATCTTTGCGGCACTTTCGATGCGTGACGGGGAAAGACAGACACGAACGGAGAAGAGAGAAAAGGAAGGTGAGGTTTGTGAGGGACGAAGTCGTAAAGCCGGCCGGTCGGCTTCCACCGGCTCCCCGCGGTGTGATAAGCCCAACGCCGCATCCAGCCGGCCATCAAGAATCTGGGGTCAGCTAGCGTGCGAGGCGCACCAGCGATCGGCGATTAGATTGTTGCCCCGTCAACAACCAAATCTCGACAAACAGGGAAATACAGTGGGACATTTGCATGAGGATGTCGTGGCTATCGTGACGTATCTAGTCTGGAAATCAAGTGAGACATTGCACATTCCATTCTTCATCGTTGCATGATAGCGCCTATTTCATCAGGATCCCCATGGCGCCGCGGGAGAGTGCTCGGCCGTCGCAGCGGCATCGGGAGTCAGGAACCAGAAAACACCAGCATCGGAAACGCAGTTCAACGGCCCGGAGAGCTGCATCATCCTCGGAGGGGGCGAAATCGGGCGGCAGCGCGCACACACTCTCGGCTGATGCTCTTGCTCAGCTGAACGCACAGAATGCGCGGCCGTCTGCTTCTCGGCCCAGAGACCGGGACCGCGACAGGGAGAGGCAGAGAGAAAGGGAGCGACGACGCACTCAGGACGCAGAACGCGACAGAGACCGAGACCGAGACCGGAGGAGAGACGCCAGACGGACAAAAGTATCCCGCGATGACTACCGCGAGGTCGAGAGGGTAGTAGTCGAGAAGCCCAGGAGACATCACAAGAGTAAGAAGAGGAGAGTGGTGAGCGGAGCAATGGTCGAAGAAGGGAGGGGACGGGAACTTCGAGGCATCCGCGGCGGCGGCGCAAGTTGGGATAGCCTCGAAAAAGAGGGCATCTATGAGACGCCACCAAGCAGGTGGAAGAACAAACGGCTATGTAAGCTAACATGTTCCTGCACTCAACTGACCTATGGGCAACAGGCTGACTAGAATTAGGGATAATCATCGGGGTGGTGAGCGTCGTTTTACTGGTTATCATCATCGTCGCCGTTGTCGTCAGTCAAAAGAAGTCCAATGATTCCAGTTCCAACTCCGGTAGCTCTGATATCGGAAAGGTGTCACCGAGCAGTATTCCCGCGGATGCTCCCGCCTGGCTGAATCCGTTCAAGTGGAAAGATACGACAGGCTTCAATCTCACCTATACCGATCAGCTCGTCGGCAATCTTCCGGTTATGGGTCTCTTTACACAATGGGACGACTCCAAGGCTCCCAACAGCCGCGTGCCCCCTATCAACAAGCCGTGGGGTTCGTACGCCACCACTCCAGCCCGGGGTGTGAATGTTGGGGGCTGGCTATCACTGGAACCGTTCATCACGCCTTCATTATTCAACTACGACTTGAAGCTCGGCATCATTGACGAGTGGACCCTGTGTAAACATCTCGGTGATCAATGCGCCGATAAGCTTGAACAGCATTATGCGACTTTTGTCACCGAGAAGACGTTCGCCGACATAGCGAATGCTGGACTCGATCACGTCCGCATCCCCTATTCGTACTGGGCCGTGGAAGTGTATGAAGGAGATCCGTATCTGTTCAGGACTTCTTGGAGGTATCTCCTTCGAGGCATCGAATGGGCGAGGAAATACGGGCTGCGCATTAACCTGGATCTGCACGGCCTTCCGGGCAGTCAAAATGGCTGGAATCACAGCGGCAAACAGGGCGCCATCGGGTGGATGAACGGGACCGATGGTGCGCTGAACGTGAAGAGGTCGGTCGAGATTCATGACCGCCTCTCCCAGTTCTTCGCGCAGGACCGTTACAAGAACATCATCACCCACTATGGCTTGGCCAATGAGCCGCGAATGACCTTCTTGCCTGTGTCGGAAGTCATGAGCTGGACTCAAGATGTTGCTAGCATGGTTCGGAAGAATGGTATCAAGGATGCCATTGTCGTTTTTGGCGACGGCTTCATGGGGCTTGGCAAGTGGAAAGGTCAGCCCAACAACAACAACCTGGCGCTCGACGTACACCAGTATGTCATTTTCAACACGAATCAGATCGTATACACGCACGCCGACAAGATCAAGTACGCGTGCTCTGGCTGGACGCAGCAAACCGAGCAGAGCATGAACACAGCCACGGGCTTCGGGCCTACCTTGGTGGCGGAGTGGTCCCAGGCAGACACGGACTGCCGGCCCATGCTCACCAACGTGGGACAGGGCAATCGCTGGACCGGAACGTACGACATTGGGGACCCCAGCCTGAACGTATTGACGCCGCGCTGCCCGACCAAGAACTCGCAGTGTTCGTGTGACCAGGCCAACGGCGACGCCAGCCGGTACGGCAATTCGTACAAGAAGTTCCTCAAGATGTTTGCCGAGGCGCAGATGTACTCCTTCGAGAAGGGCTGGGGCTGGTTCTACTGGACATGGGACACGGAGTCTAGCACCGGCGGCTCGGCGCAGTGGTCCTACAAGCAAGGCATGGCGGCTGGCATCTTGCCTACGAAGGCCTGGGAGAGGGATTTCAATTGCGATCTGAGCCAGATTCCGGACTTTGGGGATTTGCCAGAGACGTACTGACGGGCGAGATGGGGGCAGGGGTTGGATGACAGGATCTCGAGGTGCATAGGGTACATACATATGCATGGCCAATGGAGTTTGTGAATTTCAATGTACAGGGAACTTCCAAAGACACGACGAAAGCATGTACGAGAAGACGACTGGGGTTGGCAATGCCTTTAATGACAGTATATAGAGAATAAAGCTGCTATGAGCAGATAATCAGTCACTCCAAAGCCATTGCTCACTCCGGCGCTTTTGAGAGAGTTCCTCTCGTTCAACGCCGAATCTACGGATGCTAGCACTGCTGTTTTGTCATCTTGCAAATACACTTGATGTCGAGACAACTACACGTAAGAACTTACCAATGCGTTTGCTCATCAGTGGGACTAGAGTGGACGAAGCTTTAGAACACTGATTACATGATCTTTGACATGACGTGCGACCCTTAGTCTCGGCTCCTCGCGCATTCATTCACACATTTAGCATCAAGCTAGGAGACTTAAGACCGACTTATTCCCTACCTAGGTACTGACAAAGTGACGGCGGCCTGCTCCACTCCCGCCGTCGGCCGCCAAATTCGGGCCGCTCATTGGCCTGATCAACGTTTCCAGGTGCAGCTGTCACGCCTCGATGCGACGCTTGGTCGCTATTTAGGAGGGATGATGATATCCCGGGCGCAAAAAGCCCGCTGAATAATGGGCTTGTGGGGACAGTGAGGTAATGGAGCCCCAGTGCACTTATCCGTATCTTTGCCTTTGGTTGTTTTGGATGGGTTCACGGTCGGAGATAATGGCCAGGGCGTCTGTTTTCTTTCGGATTTGTCCAAGGACTGTGACTGTGACTCGATGAACATGCCGCCGGGAGCTCCGCGAAGAGTTCCATCGCGCGTATAAGAGGCTGGTCGACTGCTCTCTTCTTTCCATTGCCCCGGGTCGAAGGACAGAGACCAACTTCGCAAAGCACCACAGCTCTCGACATGGCCGAATCAGACATTGAGAAGAGCGCGGCTCCCTCCGGCTCAGTGCCGTCAAGCGAAATGAACAAAATGTATGGTGAAAAGGACGATTCTCAATCACAACTTTCCTCCTCTACCTTGAGGAGGGAGGTGTCCTTTCCGGCCGATACGACAGACATTGAGGCTCAGGAACCGGAGCCGGCCATGATACCCACAGCAAACGGCACGCCACCCAAGGACCCCTACGAGGTGGGATGGGATGATGGCGACAACGACCCGATGAACCCTCGAAGCATGACAAAGGCGCGGAAGTGGTTCATTGTATTTATTACCTCTTTTGGATGCTTTGCCGTGTAAGTCTGCCAAGCCCTCCGGTCGGATTCGGAGGTCCGAACCATCGGAGGTGGTACAATAGCCGGAGACGGCACCGAGCTGACCGATGGCCTGTAGTACAAACGCGAGTTCTATTTACACGGCAACCTACACGCAAATGAATGCCGAGTTCGGTAGCTCGAGAATTGTCGCCACGCTGGGTCTGTCGACCTTCGTCCTAGGCATCGCCTTCGGCCCCATGTGGAGTCCGCTCAGCGAGTTCTTTGGGCGACGGCCAATTTATCTCGTCTCGTTCGCGTTGTTTGTCATATGGCTGATCCCGTCCGCGGTGGCTCAGAACATCGAAACTATGCTCATTGCGCGCTTCTTCCAGGGGTTTACAGGAAGCGCGTTCTTGTCCGTTGCTGGCGGCACAGTTGGCGATCTCTTTAACCCACACGAGATGCAAGCAGCGATGTCTGTCTTCACCATGGCTCCCTTCGCGGGACCTTCGATGGGCCCCTTGATTGGCGGCTTCGTCAATTATCATGTCAACTGGCGGTGGACGCACTACATTCTCATCATATGGGGGTTCCTACTTTTCTTGGGGCTGTTCTTTTTTGTGCCAGAGACGTATCGTAAGTCGCCATCCAGATTCATTTCATGTTCTCTCAGTCTACGATCACTTGGAAGAGATCTCTGTGGTTCACAACGAAGACACCTACTGATGCGTGTGAAAATGACTAGACCCCGTGCTGTTGCGCAACAAGGCTAGAAAGCTGAGGCACGATACGGGCGACGACCGGTGGAAGGCCCCCATTGAGAAATCGCACAAGTCTATCGCCAGGACAGTCGGCCTCGCAACATTGCGGCCATTCCAACTTCTCATTTGGGAGCCGATATGCGTGTGCCTCGACGTGTACTCAGCCGTCCTCCTCGGTATTCTTTACCTGTTCTTCGGAGCCTTCCCCTTGGTCTTCCAGTCGAACCATGGGTTCAACCTGTGGCAAATCGGGCTGACCTTCCTGGGATTGCTCGTGGGCATGATGCTTGCTACCCTTACGTTCCCTCTTTGGAATCGTATCCGTCAGCGGCTTATCGAGAAGAGAGAGCAGGAGACGGGGGTCAAGGGTGCGACCGAGCCAGAGTACCGTCTACCATCCGTCATGTTCGGAGCCCTTCTCGTCCCTATCGGGCTCTTCTGGTTCGGCTGGACAACATATGCCAGTGTTCACTGGATCCTTCCCATCATTGGAGCAGGCATATTTGCTGCTGGGTAAGTAGATCATCCAACCCCCCCTTTCTACCTTCATCTCTGGCCTCGTTTGCATGTCGTCTCTTGTTGTGGTCCTTTGGATCACCTCTCCGAGAGATTTGCTCTCTCTCTGCCCTGCGAGTGCTTTCAAGTGACTGCCTCAAGCCACCAGGCCAGGCTGGGCCCGCCAGATGGCCCCAAGATATGCGGCCTGGTGGAGCTATAGCTGGGCTTGCCGCTGGTTCAGATTGCTAGTTGGACACGAGGGCAGGTGCACCCGGTCCTCTGCCGCCCCTTGCAGACCGCAAAATCGCATGATGTCCTGGGTTCAATCTGCCAGCCCAATCCCATCCCCCCTGAAGCAAGATCGCCTGGTTATGCGGCGTTGATCACACAATAATTGACTGCGTTCATTTGCGTCGCCCCCACGACATTGCATTTTGGGTTTCTGTGCATGCGTTGGGGTGGTAGCTGCAGCCGCCCCATGCAGACAGCCGTTTGGGGCACCGAAATGTTGACTGATCCTTTGCAGGACGATCCTCGCCTTCAGCGGCATCTTCACTTTCTTTGTAAGTTGTACTTCCCCCTTCCTGCCATGCTGTCCCACCGACGGCGGGCAGCTGTGCTGTGGCCGAAACAGGACACTGCAGAGATTAGCCTTCCAAGGCTTTGGCCGTGGATTGGTCTGAATCCGAGATTGACTCGAGCCTACTAGGTCGACACCTACCAGCTCTATGCAGCCAGTGCGCTGGCGGCCAATGCCTTCGTGCGCTGCATCTTTGCGGGTAAGTACGCAAATGCACATCTCAGACATCCAGCTCTCTGTGCATGTCTACCTGCTTGTTCGAGAGACCGGTGACAGAGAGATGAGGAGCCCCCCTGATACCACGACAATTGCGATGCTAATTGATGAGGACAGCTGCATTTCCACTGTTCGGTCTTCAGATGTATGAGAAACTTGGATACCAATGGGCCACGTCTCTCTTGGCGTTCCTGGCTGTGGCCATGCTGCCGTTCCCGTTCATCTTTTTCAAGTATGGGAAAAGGATACGAGCTCACAGCCGCTTTGCGACGAAAGCTTGAACCCCTCATCCATGCAGGAAGGAGAGCTTCATGCGTGAAACCGCACTCCACGGGGAAGGTGCGTACTCCTACTGCACAAGGCCGTATCAGGCGGTTCGATCTGTCGGCTCTCGTGCCCACCGGTCGCCATACCGTCAGTAGAACGTATCTAAGGCTACGACTCGGTCAGGCAGGGTCGATAGAGGAGGCATGGGTGCATACGAGGTTCGACATCGTGTCGTGAGGTCGTACCTCTGGTGTTTTTGCGAGCATGTTGAACAGTAGAGCCCGACGCTGTGTTGCCGTGGCTGGACCTAGCGCAGAATAAAACAAGGAACCCCATTCGGCTCTATCACCAACCGATAGTTGAATCACGTCTGGATCTTCTGTGCCAGCTGACCGGAGAGGGCCGATCTGACGCAATCCTGATCGTTGAAGATGACTGAATGATGGTGTCGTTGGGAGTGTGATCTTCCAGGAGAGACACAGTACAGATGCAACCGTTCGTGAACGGGAGACGACAGCCAGCCAGCCACCAGCAGCGGACCCAGGATCAATTGAGTGCCTTTTCCCTGGATTTCTGACACGTCGATTTTGCGATCTCTCCAGGATCTTGATCTCATTCGAGCTGAAGGAAATTTGCCACGGAGTGAAGCCGGCTGGACGCCCTCAGAAACAGAGATCTCCGTCCCCCTCCCTGTGACCCATGCAGTCCTACTATCTTCCTCTCGTCCCCAAGCAGGCCTGCGTAATCAAGCAGGTCCGGAATGCACGCCCATGGAGTCTACGGGATGCCGTGTGATCCTGTGGCCTATTGGCTGGTGCTAGCCACCCACATCTGGCTGGTCTCTTCGGCTTTCTCTGGTTGGGGAGCATTATTACAAATGGTGCTGGCCGCCCAGACACCACCTGTTGTATCGTTGTATTGGGGAATCCTGTTCATCGGACAAGCCCGCTGGCTTGAGGCGACAGTACCTTCTTTGCAAGACACACAAGGGATGCCTCACGACTCCGAGACTAGGTGAGATTCCAAGGAGGAAATGATTTATTAAAAGTTGCGCCTCATCTTCAAACCAAGGTTTGGGGCTGCAGCCCTTTACAAAAGATGGTCGACAACGGTCCAAGCCATCCACTGCAACGACGGGCTAACCCATGAACCGCCTTTGCATTACTACCTGAGGTAAAGTAAGGTAGATATGCACACTACTGTACCTACTTAGGGGTACGCAGATGAATGAGGCGGTGTTCCGTGAGGTGATCACCGCCGGCATCATTGAAGATCATCAAAAAGGGTTGGCATGACAAAGTCCCAAGTACTTGGTGTGGGCTTCATCCTTGGGCATCGGCTCAACTTTCCGGGTAGATACGGGATGTATTGGATACACTCATGTAAGATGTATTCAAAGCCCCAGAAGCTTGATGAAATGAGCAAATCATCGTGTGTGTTGCTACTCCAACACAAGCAGCAGGCAGGGAATAGTGGGGGGGAAGAGCGTTCAAAAGCCCCGCACGGCCGTGCTGGGCAGTGGAGTGCAGTACCCTGGATTGGATTTTCAGGTGCTGTGCTTGGCTCTGCTGCCCCCCCCCGAAAAAGTCCCCTAATAAACCAGGTGCACACCCGCTCTGCCCAACCCGGTCGGTACCTCTTTGCCGCCTCCAGCAAGTTGACTGACCACTGGAGTCTCGATCATCCAGTCTTTCCTTAGCGGCAATCCGAAGTGGTCTCCTCCACGCTCCTCCTTCAGCCCGGTCAACACCAAAGGTCCAGTCATCCATCCTCTCTCCACACATACACACACCCTCCTCCCTTCTCTCCGCTTTCTGCAGGAGACTCAACCACGTCCTGCCCGCAAATCCAATTGGTGGCGCACTTCGACACAAGGCCTCCCTAGTCTCGCTCCCGTCTGTCCACTCTAAGATTGCCTATTACAATGGCTATCCGTCTTGCAGAGCTTACCTGGTGTCCCGATATATGACCGCAAAAAAGCAAAAACGTCGTCGCCCCACCCTGCCTCTTTGCACGCACGGCAGCGCGAGCTTTTGTTTCGATCCACGACCAATCGCCGCTCCGCTCTCTCTTGACAGCTCGGTCGCTGCATTGAATATCACATCGCGGACGGGTCGACGAGCCGCCGGAGGCAGAGTGACGGGAGAAGAAGCCTGCTTCTGTGCTCCAGACCACGAGGAGGAGGTGCCGAGACGCTCCACTCACCTCACTCGCCCTGGTCCAGCTCAGCTTGCAACACGGTCTCGTGCGCGCGTGCGTGCTTGCTCGGCCACCTCAGATCGCTGCGCATCTGCTTTTGGTCGCCGAATACAAGGTGCTGGTTTGGCGGCTCAAGGTGTGGAACAAGCATAAACTGACGGGTGACTGCAGAAGGGCGTCCTCCTATCATCGACAGTCACACCTCGTCCCGGCCCCTCGAAGTTGCGACCTGGAATTAGCTGCCCTACCTGACACCGTCAGGATCCCATGAGGCCTGCCACACCGCCTAGTACATGGTACGGCCGGTCCTCAATTCACACTTCACCCTGCGACTCTCGACGTCGCACAGAACAAGCCCTCCCTCGACCGGGCCTGACCCCATTGGCGAGGCCCGAAGGGGACTGTGAAGCTATCTGTCGTTGAAGAATACGAGAGCGCTAGTCGGGCTCGAAACTGTGTGAATCGCATTCCCCTTCTCCTCTCTGCACGACGGGCTGCCGCCAGTCCAGTCCTGCCTGCCCCCATCCATATCCTGAAGATCAGCATCTCGACATCCGGAAGCGCACAGGTACTCATTCCCAATATTGTGTCCTGCACGCCTATCGTCGTCATTACCCTGCAACTATTCTTGGCTGATCCGGTCCTGACCGGCTGACGGCAACACCCCTCCCCCCAGGACGATACTCCACACAGTTAGAGTTCCTCCCAGCATATTGCGCATCCGCATTTGGCCTGCACGGCGGCCTGCTCTTCTGCAGTCGCCTCTTCTGGACCATCCCGGACAACCTGGGCCCCCCTCCCTCCCCCCTGGTTGCACCTTTTGCTTGCCAGGGTAGTTTGGTGTGGTTGCGCAGCTCTCGAGTTGGCTTGCAAAGCTGTCTTGCTCTCTTGCTCACCCCCGGTCGTGGATGTTGTATAAGACTAAGACAATATGCCGGGCGATATAGACGCAAATATGGGCGAGGTCTCAGATGCCATGTCTGAGAACGAGAACGAGTACGACGAGAACGGCACAATTCACAAAGACGACGACGACACAATGGGTGATTTGAAGACAGAAGGTGCAGATGGCACCGAAGAGGTCAAGAAGAAGTATGACCCCAAAGACCCTCTCCGGCCACGTAGGAAAAAGGCTCGGAGAGCCTGCTTTGCTTGCCAGAGAGCTCATTTGACCTGTGGTATGTGCATGACCCCCCCTTCATGTTTGGGATATGAATATCCCCGCATCCTTGATCATAATAGACTGCTAAACTTAACCACCAGGCGATGAACGCCCTTGTCAGAGATGCATCAAACGTGGTCTCGCCGACGCTTGTCAAGACGGCGTCAGGAAGAAGGCCAAGTATCTTCATGATGCGCCTCCTGAAGCCCTGCGCCCGGTGCTGGGCCCAAACTACAATCCGACACCGACCCCAACCCGGCCTAATGGACACCGGCATCCATCGAATTCTGGCTCAGAGGCTTCGTCTACTGTAGGCACCTACTTCTCACAGGGCAACACGTCTTCGGCGTTTCCCGTCTTTTCCTCGACACAAACACCCATGACCACACTACCGGACATGCCATTTGCCGGGCAGCAGTCGCCGGTGTCGCCGTCGTTCGGGGCCCCCAGTACCTCACAGATGGGATCTATCTCATTACCACAGGCGGCAAGCGATCTGTCCAACTTTACGCCCGCCTGGGACCCCAGTAACCCGGCGTTCTTCAACTTCAACCTCGACGGCCTGAACTTTGGAAGTCAATATGCTGCTATGGAGTTTAGCATGCTCCAACATATGTCCGGGAACACGGGGGAAACGCCACCTCGAGATCCTTCGATATCTCAGGCGTCTGTCGGAGATGTGGGCTTCAATTCTGCTAATGTTTTTGGTAACGGGCTCAACCAACAAGTGTATGATACGGGTATGCTTAACGACTTCCTCGGTCTGGACCAATCGTCAAACGGGCCATACTCGCAAGGAAACCTTCAGCACGGGCTTCCTCACGCTTACGCCATTGCAGCAGGTCCAACAAGCCTCCAGAGCCCTAGCACTGAGAACAATAGCCCTCAACCAACCAATCTCGGGTACGAGGGCTCCCCAACGACTGCTTTTGGGACTCCAGGCGCATCCAAATCGATAGCCGGCCCTCCTCGTGCGACAAAGTCCAAGGCAGTCACCAGCACAAAGATTGGTCCTCAGGCCGTCCTTGGCAAGCGGAGACGGGATGCCTCAGCCATCTACGACAAGGTCACGGAGCCTTACAGATACGTGAATGGCTTCCACAGGCTCATCGCTTCGATTCAGTCGCGCTTTTCGCAAGCCAACACCTTGCGTATTGCCAAGTCACTATCCAGCATTCGCCCGTCCTTCATCTCGTGTACGAAAACACTGGACAGCCAAGACCTGGTATTCATGGAGAAATGCTTCCAGCGCAGCCTCTTTGAATACGAAGACTTTATGCTGCAGTCATCCAGCCCTGCCATAGTGTGCAGGCGAACAGGCGAAATCGCAGCCGTCAACAAGGAATTCACTGCTCTGACGGGGTGGTCCAAGGAGGTGCTGTTGGGCAAGGAGCCGAACCTGAACGTCAACACCGGCTTCACCTCGGGCACGGTCAGCAACGATGGGTCTGGCCGTGCTGGCCTTTCTACCCCTAGACTGAAGAGCCTCAATGCCGAGACCATCAAAGCCAGTGAAGGAAAGCCACAGCCTCTGTTTATTGCCGAGCTGATGGATGATGAAAGCGTCGTGGAGTTCTACGAAGATTACGCGCAGCTCGCCTTTGGTGACAGTCGAGGATCAGTGCGTCGCAAGTGTCGACTGCTCAAGTACCGTACCCAAGAGTTGCTTGGCACTACTCCCGGCGACAATGGTGTTGACGAGTCGCCTCAAAAAATACGGGCCGGCATATTGAGCAATAGAGTTGCAAGGATAGATGGCGAGCACGGCATTTCCAAGATTGCCCGCGGAGGCAAGCTGGAATGCACCTACTGCTGGCATATACGGAGGGACACCTTTGATATACCCATGATGATTGTAATGAATGTAAGTCTCGGTGACCTCGTGGATGATACGACAAGAAAGTTGCGGAACTCTGTACTGACGCTTGCCCCAGTTCTTACCTTGCTACTACCCGAACCAAGAACCGCACCAGCTCGCGGTCTAGTTCTGTATTCTTTGGGTTGGAATTTTTAAGATGCGGAATCTCGGGGCAACATTGCATTGGGAGGAGGTCTTGGATATTCATATGGTTTAAGGGAGTTTGGGCTACAACATGGTGGTTTTTCTTCCTCGAATTCGCACACGCTTCGGATGTCTATCACTTGAAATGGAAACGCTCTGAGGCAAGTATTATTTGACACTGCATCCACATGAGATTCATGCTTGAGTCGACGGACCAAAAAGAGGAATTTATTCATTTCATTTCGGATCGTTCCTGTCCCACCCCATCCCAGGAGTCTAAATAGTGTATGTGTGTGTGTGTGTGTGTGTATCACTGGTAAACACCGAGCTCCAAGTAGATACGCCATTCACATCTAAGAGCGCCTCTCCAACCCACTCTCTGCCCTGTCAAAGACGCAAGTCCCGTCCGGGGCCAGCTTGCTTGCTCAGGGGTGATCCCGCACGAGCCAGGAGCCGTCCAGGGTGCCCTTCTTGGCCCCGAGCTCCCTGGGCGTCCAGGCGTCCCTGTCGAGGCTCTTGCGCGCCACGTCGCAGTCGACGTTGATGTCCTTGATGAGGGCGTCGAGGCCCTCGTAGTCCTTCTCCTCGCGGATGAAGCCGAGGATCAGCAGGCGCATGCGGGCGCCGTAGAAGTCGGCGTCGAACTTGTGCAGGACGTGGACCTCGGCTGAGCGCACCGTGTTCTTGTAGAACGGGTTGTAGCCGATGGACATGACCATCGGGTACAGGGAGAAGCGCCGGTCGCCCTCTGACGAGGAGGAGGAGGAGGAGGTGGTGGTGGTGGTGGTGGTGGGCAGGTGCAGGCTCGCCCAGCCGAAGTAGACGCCCGAGGCGGCGTCCGAGATCCAGGGCGTGACGGACGAGTCTACGGGGAGGTTTGCGGTGGGGATGCCGAGCTGTTTTGTTGGAGAACGAGGGGTTTGGACATGTGTCAGTCAGTCTGGTTTCAAGTCGTTGTGATTGTTTGCTGCATGTGCCCTTCCTCTTTTTTCTTTTTGCCCGAGCATATGCAAGTTGAGGCCTCGGGTGGGTGGGACTTGGCCGAGGTAGGTAGGGGACGACAAGTGAGCTCACCTCTTTTGACCCGCGGCCGAATCCTGATATGACGTCGCCTTCCATCTGAAGAGGGTACGGCGGCTCTGGCCCGGCTTCGGGACCTACTATCAGGGGCCGGGTTGTCTCCATGGTGTTGGAGGATGTGAGTGTCTTGAGCTGATCTGGGTGTGTTGGGGACGAGGCAGCTGCCGTTGTGTGAGCCTGGTCTTTGGTGAGATGAGTTGGAAGAGACAAGCCAATGCGAGAGGACTTACTAGGTCTACCAGAAGCAGGAAAAGCGAGTTGTCTAGTGTTCTACGATCTAATGAGTGAGAGAGTACTTGTATTGTATGTAAGGCTAGTCGTGACATTCATGCCCAACTACCTCAATCAAGAAACGGGTTGTGAATCAATCGCAATGGTCTCTGTGGTAGGCTATCGTGCCTGTGACTGGATGGAGGGGTTGTGGGGCCGATAATGGTGCGCCGGGAGCGTTCTGTCGTGTGTGCGGAATCTTCTGTGGGTTTCTTCGGGAAGAAAGTGTCAAATCTTCCTTGAATCATTGATGCTCTGTCAGCAACATCAAATCCATGCGCCCACACAGAAGCTCAACCCTCTCGACTTGTAAAGCAGTCTCCATTCATGCACGTCTTATCCGCGATCTTTGTGTAAGATGCTGACATGGAAGGACCACGCTTTGGGATGGGTCCGCGTAGATTGACTATGATTCCGCTTAGATGGAATCCAAAATCTCCAGTGAAATCCAACAGGGTATATGTACATGCAACTCAAATGCCACCGTGATATCCTACAAACGCCGGATCGTCGCCTCGATCTTCACAAGAATGGACCCAACACGGCCGGCTGCTCAACTTACTCAGGCCTTCCACTCGTCTCTGCCCAGCCTGATAATGTCCTTCTGCTCCAGAACCCAGTACTTGCTCGGGGCCTTGCCTTGATCGGCCAGCAGCGCGGCATGGACCGCAGCCTTGGCGATGTACTCGCCCTCCACGGCCCACGAGTCCTGGAGGACCCTGGCGATGCTGCCGAGGCCGTGAGCCAGGCTGTTGAAGAACCAGCCCCCGGGCTTGGACTTCTCCCGGTCGCCCAGGATGAGGCCCGGGCGCACGATGATGGCCTGGTCGAAGCCGAGCTCCTTGACCTTGTCCTCGACGCCGACCTTCATCTTGGAGTACGGGACGGAGCCGCTGAGCAGGCCCCTGGTGCCGGCCGAGGAGATGAAGACGAAGGTCTTGGCGCCGCCGGCCTTGGCCGCCTCGGCGACCTCGACGTTGAGGTCGTGGTCGATCTTCCACTGGTTGGCGATGCCGCCGGCGTCGGCGCGCGTGGTGCCCAGACCGGAGAAGACGGTGCTCGGGAAGGGCGAGAGGGCGGACAGCTCGGACGCCCACTTGGCGCTGTCGGCCTCGACGGTGGCGTGGAGCTTGGGCGAGGACTCGCCGGCCTTGGGCTGGCGGCGCGAGATGGTGTACACCGACGCGAAGGCGTCGTGGGCCAGGACGGTGGCCAGGATGTGCCCGCCGACGAGGCCGGTGCATCCGAACACGGCTGCTGTGGTCATGATGCTGTGTCTGGGTATCCGCTCAACGTGGTCACACTTTTGTTTGCTAACAGGGAGGCAAGCGTTATTCGTAGGGAAGTGTTGGGCCGCACGCAAGTTAACGAACAATCTTATCGAAGCTTCAATGGGGAGTTGAAGAGTGGTATGAGGAGAGGATAGTGTGTAGAGAGGAACCAGAAGGCTATTTATGCCAGAAGTTGAATCGCACCTGATTCAAGTTGAGGCATGTAGATTGAGACAACCTTTCTGAGATATAAGTACTCCTCTGAGGTATTTGACCGAGAGAGCCTGCCCACATTTGCCATCACATCATGCAATTGCCCTTCCCCGTTCTGAGATAGTGTTATAGCGCCCATACCGCCGGAACTGGTCGCAAGATGGATATCGTCTTAACAGTTGCAAGCCAGACCCGGCTTTGTGAAGCTCCGGGCGGCGTTAATGCATGAGTTCCACCGGCGGCAGTCAAAGTCCCTTGCTCCAGCAGACCCCAAGTCCGCATACAGGCCGCGAGACCCACTGGAGCTTCTCCGCAGCACCCTCCCAGCTGTCGGCGGTCGTAATGAATTCGCTGCGCCAGGCAGTGACAAGCGTACGAAGCTAGCACTAACATTAAGGTAAGTAAGGTAGAGTGTGTGGACCTTCAACTCAGAGGTCTCTGATGGTGTGTTGCAGACGCAATAATCTTTTCTGCCTGCAACCAAGCTCTTGCAGTCGGTCAATCTTGCTATATCCTCGCATTCTAGCCTCGACAAGAACTCGAATTGTTCATTTCTTTTCCGAAACATTGCAAGCCAGTCTGCACTATGTCGACCCCTTACGAGGGTAAGTACAACACCAGCCAGCTCAGTGAAACCCCTCCCCCGCAATGCAGCGAGCAATGCAAGACAAGACAAGACAAGCTCAAGACGACTAACACCGTATCTTGCGATATCTAAAGTCGAGCACAACATCAAGGCTTCGAGCGCGCCGCGCCGGAAGCGCCAGGTCGACATGTCCACCTTCAACTCCCACCTCCACAGCATATCCTCCTCCAACCCCGCCTCCTCCCCCTCAGCGACCGACCCCATCGAGGCGGCCCTGCAGCAGCACCAGCAGCAGCAGCAGCAACACAACAACCCGCACGCGACGGCCAACCCCGTCGACATGGCGGCGCTCTTCCGCCTCGTGCAGGACCAGGTCGCGACGCTGCTGGCCGACGCGCCCGACGACGCCAACCGCGACCTGCTGCGCGCCATGGCCGAGTCGCTCGAGGACGACATCGCGCGCCCGCCGCGCGAGGTCCCCGGCGTCTCGCAGGAGTACCTCGACTCGCTCGAGCGCGTGGCCCGCGGGCGCCTGGGCGCCGAGGACGCGTGCCCCATCTGCGCGGAGCGGTACCTCGACGACCGGTACTGCCTCGTCGTCGAGCTGCCGTGCCACGCGAGCCACCGGTTCGACCTCGAGTGCGTGGCGCCCTGGCTGCAGAGCAAGGGGACGTGCCCGCTGTGCCGCAAGGACCTGACTAAGAAGAAGGAGGTTGCGGTGCCGCAGGACGACGATGAGGAAGAGGACGACGGTGGGATGTATGCGTGAGTAAAAAGGGGAGGGGGGGGGCGCTCTTCCCGTCGGTCGCTCGGGGAGCGGGTTTTGGCGTTTTAAGAGACAAACAGGAAGACATGGACGGGGACTGCATAGCATGCGAACAGGATATTGCATTCATGGTTTATGAGACTTTCAGAGGGACTTTCGAAACTGGGTTGGAAAGGCGTGTAGCCGTGATACAAGGTCTATGGCCGACACCAGCGAGTCCGCAATGCATGAGTTGATGATGTGCATGAAGAGTGAGTTGGACTCTTCAGCAAATTGAAACCAAATGTTAACTAGACACAACGCCTATGTGTACTTGATGCTTCCAGCCTCCCAGTGCCATGCCATGCTGCCCTCGCATATTACTCGGGGCTCCCGCCACCGCTCCTCTTCTTCTTGTCTTGCTTCGATCCGCCCTGCACTTCCTTTTTGGCCTCTTTTGGTTTGGAGATGTCCTGGTTCGCGCCGCTGGCTTCCAATGGATCTCCATTCGACGCCTGCTTGGCCGACTTCTTCGCCGCCTCCGGGCTGGTCTTGTCTGGGTTAAACGCGGCGTCCGAGTGCGCAGCAGCATCGTCGTCGCTGGAGCTCTTTGAGCTGTCTTGGGCTCGCGGTTTGAGCGACTCGCGGTCCTGGTCGTCCTTGTAAGGTAGGCACCGAGCTGCAGCGCCGTGAAAAGGGCGAGCTCCGGCGGCGCAGAGGGCGGGCACGGAGCGGCGCTGGAGAGGGCACCGAGAAGGGCCGGTGATGATGGTTCGTAGCGATGCCATTTGTGACTTTTGTTGTTCTGAGCGAACCTGTCTTGGCCTATGACATGCAGGTGATCCTTGCGTCCTACTTTTAACACAAGAGCGGGAGAATATCAATTAGAGCAGAATTAACGTGTGTGAAGTCTATAGCATTGAGATCGATGACATGGGCATTGGGTTTCGGAGATCAAATTGAACCTTCGACGTGCAAGTGACGTCACGAGCTCAACGGGAGCTATGACCATAGCGATCGACTTGACTGCCTTGACGTCTTCACACGTTGTGCATGTGCATGAGATGTAAAAAATCATAGTAAATAGGGAGCTTCAGCTTCCCAGGCTCATGTGCGAATTGCAAGAGTAATATGATCAGGGCTTGGGTTTTGTGGCCATGCTGTTGAACATGTCTTTGTGTGCACACGCATCCGTACTCGCCATGTTATCAGACATCAGTGTATCAGCAGCGACCGTCTCCGGACCCTACCCGACGAATGACTTATCAGGACTGCCATTCGTACTGATGGCTTTCAATCTTTTCTGGCAAGAGCTTCCACAAATTTCATTTTTGTTGGTATCGCTTGGAAAACAGGGCTGCAGTACCTAGACCTCAGATCGCCAATCATCGGAGCTCCAGTTGAGCAAATGGCAATCTGTGACGCTTTCGGGGAGAGCTACCTAGGTAGTCCGCAGAGGATCCTGGACGCGCCCCTATGCTGCAGAATTGACTTTCTGGCCCTGCATGCAACCCAAAATGCCCTTGTTTCCGGGAGCCGCCAGAGCCGTTAGCCAAACCCAGCCTGGTTGGTGGTGTGCCTGGCAGCAGCTTGTACGACATTGCGAATCACACGGCATGGGGGGGACAGCAAGGGCCCGATGTTTGCTGATCCGGAGCATGCATGTCCCTCCACATTGCGAATTTCCCGGGACTCAAATGTTCGCTGATCACTGCTGATCTAGAGATCGGCAGCAAACAGCCCTGGAGCTGAGGATGGAGGATGGATGTCCAGCGATGGCCTAGGCCTTGATGGCTCGGTAGTTGATTTTGCCTGGGACTGTCGCAGATGCTTTTCTAGAAATCTCAACTGCCGTTTCTGTTTCGAAATACTTTGCCACCGCACACCCCCACTCATCATTAGAGAAGGGTGCACCGCTGGGTCTCAACCGGGAAGGTGTCACTGGCGAGTGGCCAAAGACGGGTGGGATATCAGATATCACGGGCGTGCCTGGCAGCGAATAATTTGGGCTGTTGTGCATACCAGATGGGGAATAGAAAGCTTCGTACGGGAGCGCCTAGCTGGCCTTGTAGGCTTTGTGGCTTGAAGCGTACTCTGAGCATCCATCGATGAGGCAAAGGTCCGTTTTCAGATGATGGAGCGGGCACCTATTCCACTCTCAGCTTCCAACACAAGTACTTGTAGATCCAATAGCCAGTCTCTTCTTGGCAGCAAGTGTCATCTTCTGTACGCCATACCACCGGCAGCTATTGAGACTGAAACGAGTTTAGCGATGTCGCAGAAATGCACGAAGAAGTGGAGTGACGACACCTGTGCCCATCCTGGATCTCGCGAATCTGGGAATTTCATTTGCGGTTCCAGCGAATGACGGGAGGATGGGTCGACGCTGGTCCCAACCTGTCAAGGGTCTTCCGTTCCCCACCACGGCCGCCCCGAACAGAGGCCGGCTCTGCCATGCCGACGACTCTAACCTAAGGTATGGACTTGTGTAGTTCGACAAATACGATCCTTTGCCACAGGTTTGGAATGGAGGAGGACTAGATCTCGATGGCCGCGAGCTCGCCAATAGCCTTATCAAAGTCACAAGTAAAGTCACAAGTGCCAGCGGGTGGCATCTTGATCGACACCCAGAAGCCAAAGTTCAAATGCGTACTGGTACAGGAGCACAGGCTTTCTTCGTATAAATAGGGGTGGGGAACGGATATTACCTAAACGAACCTGGCAAATCTCCAGCGTAGGGTGTCATTGAGAAACGTTAGGAATCTGGTATCACCACCCTGTCTGTCCCGTGCTGAGACGGCCCGTCTGGGGGAGATGATGGAAAGGGGCTCTCAACTCTGCTGAGACTTGAAGGGACAAGTGCTCGTTTCCAAAAGATACCTACCTTACGTACGCAATCTCTAGGGAGTGGATTCTGCGGCGTAAGCAGTTTAATTACTGGCGAAACCGCTCTAAAAGCTTCTAGCGCCAGCGAGCAGCCCTGGAAGATGACCGGCTCCGCGCTGTCCCTAGCAGCACTGGCATGCTCAGTCAGTCGCAGCCGGATCCGGACGACTACTCCGTAGGCTGGCTGACTTTGCTTTTTCCCTGTCCCGTTTTTAATCTGACGGCTGGCTTCTCACGCCAGCGACAAGCACCTTCGGAAGAAGCAAGGAAGTAGATCCTACAAAGACACCTACCTAGAGGGAAGAAGACAAACAGAGAATACCAAACCAGGCGAGCTACTGCAGCCACGACCGCAGGACCATCCCACATGCGCGTGGCAAGCCGCCCTCGCATCCCGAGCCATGTGGCCGTGGAGCAGCTCGACCACCTAGCCTGCCCGCTGCGAAACCACCTGAGCGGCTGGAAAGAGCGCTGGAGCCAGTAGACGTCAGCAGCGGTCAATAGCCCGCGGACAAATACCTGACCCCCCTGTCGGCCGCTTAGCCAGAGGTCGTTAGCTCGCTGCATCCACCACGTTTCGCCCACACTCTGCTACCAACAGATAAGTACGTACAAGCAGTTACGGAGTAGGTACACCAGCCACTCAATCCCCCTCTTCCCCCTCCTTCTGCCACCACCTGTGTACTCCGTAGAGATCTCTTGGCAGCTTGTCTTTGTTGGACATTGGTGATGCGAACCTTGGGAGAGGTCTCCTGCAATGACTAGCTAGCCGTTGTTAGCAAGCTGACTTTAACTTACCTACGCAGCATGCACCTATCCATTGATCTCCAACGGCCAAGCAGACAAGCGAGGAACATTTTCCCCAAACCTGCAGTCCCATACTTCGTAACTACAGGCAGCACCCCCCAAAACTGCAAGGACGGCCCTGCCAGTGCTTGAATCCTCCCCACTTGTTTCCACCAAAACTACAAGTACAGAACCACAGCGATCCAAGAGCATTTGAGAACCACCCAAAGGGCTGGCCCAGTGTGCCAGTGAGGTCTAGCAGGTCTAGACTAGCACCGAGCGAGGCATAGATAGGTACTTTACCGCACGCACGCCGACCACGCACCCACCCATCACTGCTCGTGGCCGGCTTGTCCTCCTTCAGGTCTCAGGTCTCTCGGGAACTCAGACTGGGGTTGAACTCTCCCACCCCCCCTTCTCTCCAAGACCGGCTTGTGAAAAAGACCCCTGGTCCTGGTCCTTGACTTGTCTTCCCTATTCCCAGAAGGGCTGCCATCCCCTGGTCAAGTTGGCAATCATTACCCTCTTCACTCACGCCCCGAGCCTTCTCACAACCCCGTGACTAACCCCCGTTCACACACACGCTTGACAGCAAGCTGCCAGCCGGTATCCAGAAACTTACCTTTCTCGTCATCCTTTGATCTTTTCCCCCACTCCTTCTCGACATTCTTCGCAGTCGAACCTCCGCTGCGTGCCCTGCTGTGGTGCCCTTCTGAACCCGATAGACCAACCCGTTGCTTTAAACTTTCGGTTCCGTCATCGTTAGCCAACAACGGGAAACGCTCGACCACGCATTGCCTGCCTGCCCGCCACCTCACCTAGCTCTCCACCCCCCTTCTCTCGCGCTACACCGACCACACGCAAGAGCGCCTGCTGCCCGCAGCATTCGACATCATCTCGAGATTTTGGGCAGGACGCGGTGCATGGCCGCTTGCTGCCTCCAATCCCATCCTCCCGCCACCCCACCTTGAGGTTGCGACGGCCGCCCTTGCTGATCGGGAGCAAAGGATGTGCTGTTCGTCTTGATGACCACCGGGCTCGATTGAACAACGGAGGACCTTGATACACCCGAGCGGCCTGTCCCCTTGCAAGGTGTTTGTGGAACGGCTTCACCATGGGAAACAGCCAGGGAAAGCCCGTTGACCTGGACGGCGAAGGTATGGCCCCAATGAGCAACTGGCCCGTCTTGGCCCTTGGTCCGAGAACCACAGGTGATACGTAGCACGACTTTGGCTGACTGTTCGATGCTAGTAAACCTGAATCACTTCCGTCTTTTGCGAGTCGTCGGCCGTGGCGCATTTGGCAAGGTGCGCATCGTCGAAAGGAAGGACACCGGCTTGTCATTCGCCTTGAAATATATCAGGAAAGATGAAGGTATGCATCGGGTCCTGATTACCCCAGCTAGGTCGTACAAACGGCTGACATCTTGCTCTCTGCTCTAGTTGTACGGTCCGAAAGTGTGCGGAATATCATCCGAGAACGTCGTATGCTCGAACATGTCAACCACCCTTTCATTTGCAACTTGCGCTACAGCTTCCAGGACATAGAGTATATGTACGTCGTTGCCTGACGACTCCCTTCTGAGGAGCCTTCTTTCCTAAGGAGATTGCGCTAATCTGTTGCTGCAGGTACCTGGTAGTGGATCTCATGAGCGGCGGTGACTTGCGATTCCATATTTCTAGGAAAACGTTCACGGAAGAAGCTGTGAGGTTCTGGATTGCCGAGTTGGGCTGTGCTCTGAAGTACATCCACGGACAAGGCATCATCCATCGGGACGTGAAGCCCGACAACGTTCTACTCGATGCGGACGGTCACGTTCATTTGACGGACTTTGTAGGTTGTTTCGTCTCCTCGAGAGAAAGACTATCGCTAACGATTCGCTCAGAACGTTGCCTCCGATGTGGTCCCCGGTAAGTCTCTTACCAGCAAGTCAGGTACACTGGCCTACCTTGCACCAGAGGTGTATGCCGGACGAGGATATGATGTTCGTGCGGACTGGTGGTCGCTGGGAGTGACTTTTTACGAATGCATCTACAACAAGGTAAGTGTCTCTCCGTCAATATCATAACCCCGCCCTTTGCTCGCAGCAGGCACCTTGTCCTGCAGTTCGCGTCACGCCTTCATGTTCTAACCATGTCATAGCGGCCATTTGAAGGCAATTCCGAGTCGACGCTGAGCCAGGTCGTCCAGCTTGCGAACCCCAAGTATCCTGTGACATCGCCTGCAGTCTCACTGCTGTGCCTCTACGCCATCAAAGATGCTTTGGATCCCAACCCCGATAAACGTCTGGGCCACACTTGGGAGAGTTTCATCAAGCACGACTTCTTCCAGGCTATCGACTTCGTGGCCCTGGAAAGAAAGCAGATCGAGCCAGTCTTTGTGCCTTCAGCAGACAAGACGAACTTCGACGCCACCTATGATCTTGAAGAGTTGCTGCTGGAAGAGGCACCCTTGGAAGCGAGGGCGCGGAGGCAGAAGCCACGCGAGCGGTTGAAGGACGATGCGACGGACAAGGAGATCAGAGAAGACGAGCTCTATCGCATGATAGAACGGGACTTCCAGCCTTTTGACTATACGGTGGCTGCGTACAAGAAGTATGTCACTGCACTTACTTTCTCTTGTTGAGTTTTTCGCTGACCCTGGACGCCCTTTACAGGATGACGGAGCAGGCAGAGCAGCAAGCAAGCATGCCGCAAGAGGGAGGTCCGCCACAGGCCCTGACGACCGACGAAGCGACGCCGGTGATGCCGGCAGTGAACGGCGTAGCACAACCAGGCCTCCAGCCGGCGGGCTCGTCGCAGGATGGCAGCCCAAAGTCGGCCAAAGCGAGACCATCAAGCAGTCATGCCAGGCGCCACCCACCGGGTCGACCGCCGCCACTGCCGCCATATCCGAGCTCATATACGAACAATCTGGCCGGCAACGCAGACGGCGGTACGAGGATCGGCAGGGTCGGCGCTGTGAGCGGTATCGTCGTGGAGAGCCCGACGGGAGGGATGCAGGTCACGCTCGACGGCGGCGGCAGCTGGTCTGACCTGGCGCGCCAGGACGCTACGCTCCCGACCGACGCAGCGGGTGTCGCCAACGACGGCAACAAACAAGACTCGTCGTCCGGCGGCGTGTTTGGGTTCCTGAGCCGGAAGAAGGGCCGCGGCAACAGCCCCAAGCCTAAGGAGCGTGGCGTTCTCGGAAAGGAAGGCGCGAGGCAGGTCATTGGCTAGACCAGCTCGATGCATGTCTGTCGTTTGTGGGTGAGAGAGAGAGAGAGAAGAGAGAGAGAGCTGCTGCTATCCCGCCTCGTGGACAAGCCGTCCCACAGAGCGTTTGGGGCACATATATACTTCTTGAGCCCAACCCTCTGCCAACCCCGTTGTGGAGTGTCTTTAACAAGGGGGGCCCTTGCGTTCGCAAATGGGCCCCATGGTACTTGGAAAAGGACCAGGGACATTGCGACCTGCCCGAGTGAACCTGCACCGGCACAGACATGGCCACCGAGCCGAGTAGCCTCATTGAGAGAGAGGCCTGCTATGCATCACGGCCGGGGTGGGGAGGGGGAACGATCTGGGCGCAATTCCGCACTGAAGAGCGGTTCAGAACGAAGACGGGGAAAGATGCGGAAGGGCATCGTCAGATGCCAGGCAACACAACACACATAGCTCGCCAGCAGGCTCGTTTTTCACCGCTCACTATAATAGAAAGACATATAAGGGTGATAGGGGGAGGCTTGCATGACATCCCCTGCTTGAACCACCGGGGATCATGTATACACACACATTCTTGTTTTTTGTTTGTTTGTTTGTTTTTTTGGCAATACTTGCATCAGATACCACGGGGAACCAGACACGACGAGACACCGTATCAGTAATCCCAATTCCAAATCTATATGGCTTTCATTTAACAAGCGCATTCAGTTGAATATGAAACGACTTCTTTTTCCCATGTCGGTCATCTTGTGTAACTTGTGGTTCATGCATGTCCCAGACAGACAGACACTGCAGATCAGCACTCTGGTGACACAAGTTTAGAATTTGACATCATTTTGATTCCGTTAGCCAACAAGTACAGTTAAACATACAGGGACCTGCTGCAAAAAAGACCGTAGAGCGAGTTCTGACCATTTCCGTGAAACCAACCATTGCTCATCACATTGACCAAAACGAATTGCAGATAGCACCGAATTGTAGCTTAACCAAATCAGAAAAAATGAGACTGAGAGTAGATGTATCTCCAATGTTTTCCTCTCGTCATTAAACGCCGAGTCCCAATATCTTTGATGGACGGGGAGCAGTGTCCCTATTTGTGTTGTGGTATGCCACCACCCAGGCCGACCGGCGTAACCAACCAGCACCCATAAAACACCATGGCCGTGGCGAGATCTCGTCGCTCACGACCTTTAGAGTGAACCCACAAGGACGATAAAAGAGGCCGTAAAGTGTACATTGAAGCGCAGCAGGTCTGTATCAAAAGACAAATCGCCTGTCTGGACCACTGCATCACGAGGTAGTGTTCCCCTGTGCTGCTAATTCACGCTGCTTTTCGGCTTCTTCTGGGCAGAGGTACTTCTTCATGACGTGGTTGAAGTCCTTCTCGCCGATGACAGCTCCATTTCCGGTACACTTGGCCTTCTTCTGCAGGTCCGAGCAGAGTGCGTCGAGATCGAAATCGCCGGTCTGGACCTTCGGGCATCCTTGCAGTCTCTCCCTGAGGTCGAAGTCAGTAAAATTGAAAAAAAAGAAAGAAAGAAAAAAAGGTCTATAAAGTTGCAGCCAGGTACGTACCATATCTTTGTGCAATTCATGAGGACTTCGGGGTCAGCAACAACATCGTTATCCGAGTTCTTGGCTGCATCGATCTGCGCAATCAAGTCTGTCTTAGGTGCAGGCGCCACTGGACTTGGTGCAACGTTGTACGGCGTCAGGAAATCCATGTCAAAAGCATCGTTGAAGAAGCTGTCGTCAAAGCCCGTGGTGGTGATCAGGCTGTCTTGAGGCTCACGGTAATTGCCAAAGAGCTGCGGATCAAATTGGAAATTATTTTGGGAGGCAAGCCAGCTGATATCATTTGAGTCAATGTTGGCAAAGTGGCCCGCATCTGTCGGTACCGATGTCAGCATGTGAGAATCGTGAAAACTGGCCTCGGGCCATATCCGGCGAGTCTTCTCGCTTACCTGAGGTTGGATTGAAGCCTGTCGACTGCTCCTCGCCAATAGTTGTGAGTGTGTCTACTGGCTTGAAGCCCATAGGTGACTGAGTGAAAGGCTCGGGGGAGGTGCCGCATGATGAGCTCGGCCCTCCGTTAGAGTTGGAAGATGCTGAAGGCGAGCTCGTTGAGGCACCGGCCAGGCTGAAAAGGGAGTTCTTGTGGCTGCTGGTGTCAGAGACACTGGCGATGTTTTGGTTTGTCAGTGGCGGGCTGAAGATGCCAGAGAACTTGGCAAGGTCGTCCCTGGTCTGAGAGTCTAGCCCACTGCTGTAGTTGGAGTCGCTGGGGCTTGGTTTGTTCGACGATGACTTTGTCTGGGGGCTGGTGGCACTGTTGGCTGAGTTCTGCCTGGTTGCTGACTTGGCGGAAGCAGCACCGCCGTTTACGCTAGCGCCCGTGGAGGGACCCGGTAGCTGCCCAAACTTGGGAAACTCGAACTGAAAGTTGACGTCCGCCAAGTTGTTCATCATGGGATTGCCAAATGTATTGCGCTTGGCGGTGGTTGCGGACAAAGCCGACCGTGGGGCCGACATTAGGGACAGCCTCTTCTTGTACTCGTTCAGCTCGACAGTCATCTTCTCGACTTGAGCACGAAGCGCGCTGTTCTCGGTGGTGGTTGCTTCCGATGCCTTTTCCAGCTCAGCCACCTTGGTCTCCAGGTCCTTGAGATGTTTCTCCTTCCGTTCCCTGAAGGCTCGCTGCGCTGCTCTGTTCTGCGCCTTGCGTTTCTGCAATGCCGAAGAGTGTTAGTAGAGGGCAACACTCGAGTATCGATTAGATGGCCTGAGACTTACCGAACTTGGCTCTGAAGTAAGCGGCTTGCGTCCGGGTTTCTTGGGGACCTTGTCCGATCCTTCCCGCCTCTTGGGTTCGTTCACCTCATCGTCCTCGTCATCAGGGTGACTTCTCTTGTCGGGAGTGTCGTCAGCAGCCGGAGAGCCGTCGGAGGAGGAGGCCCCAGTGGCAGGCAGCTCCTCTACGCCATTGGACTGGGCTCCGTTGTCAAAGGAAAAATCAAAACTGGAGTCGGCTCCGTCAAACGAGTAGTCGTAGTCCAGGAAGGAGCTATCATTGAGACCACCGTGCGGATTCGTCTGCTTCAGAGGGTCTGACGACGTGAGAGCCGAGGGATCTGTGGTCGCGGATCCAGCACCAGCCACTCGGTTGGAGTTCAGGGCAGCGAAGAGCAGATCTTGCTGCTGCGGGGTGAGGACCAGGTCGTGGAGAGGGGTGATTGTGCTGGTCATGATGACGGATCGACGAGCCGCGCAGTGTTATATTTGATACGATTGAATTGAAATGTGAAGATGAGGACTATGGTACGGCGCCTCGCGGGGACGACTGGCAAGCCTCGACGCTCCTGGGCCTGATGTGTGAACAGTCGCGAGGTGGCCTTGTCGAGCGAAGAATGACAAAGCAAGGGAGTTCGGATGTAAGACGGGTTGTCTCCGAGGTGCTGCTTCCGAGCGAAGCCCTCGAGAGGCTCAATGCCAGCAAAGTATTGATTAAAGGCACAGGTCGAGAAGACGAATGTCTCGCAGTGCTGGCGTGCAATGGAAAGATGTGGTTTGACGCAGTTTCCAAGGATGCCAGGGCTAACAGGAAGGATATGGTATGGGTTGAAGGTGGCAAGTAGGTTTGGGGGGTTGGAGAAATGTTGTGGCCTTAGAGGGTGTCCTTTGCTGCCTGACTCAGACCAAAGAAACGGGGCCACCGTCCCTCCTCGTCGGTGTTTTAAGAGACAAGACAGACCTGTCAGCCCGAATCCGCTCTAGATTCTGTTCCAGCAGCGAAAAGGGCGTAAGACAAACGGGGGGAGGGAGAGGGAGTGGAGACGGCGATCTCTCTTCTACAGTACCAAGCCCCGTCCAGATGCGATGCGATGCCGGCGATGGAAGCCTGTCTCGCGGCTCAGGACAAGCAGCAAAGTATGGTATTATTTCGATAATTTAGATTTCACAACACGCAAGAACAGGATAGACAGAGACTCGTCTAACCAGGAAGGGGTCAAAGCAGGAAGGATGCGAAGTGCAGCGAGGTAGTTCGTCTAGGGACGTTGAGGCGGAAATACTGGGGATGGGGATCTGGGCTACCATGGGAGGAGCTGGTCCCGGTGGAATGATGGCATGGTGATTTGGGAGGGGGGGGGACAGAAAGGAGGGGTTCTCTCTAGAAGAAAGTCGATTATTAATTTGTCAGCATCGCAAACCTGCAAGAGACAGAAAAATTAGCACTGAGCCAAAGCCCGCTAGCAAGCCCAAAGCCCGGCTGATCCACCAGCCCTGTGCTTGCTCTGCGTGAAAAAGGTACCTCCGGGCCTAGCACCGAGGACTACCGGCTCCACGGCCGACTGGTCAAAGCCCACGGCACCTACCGATACCGTTGGGGGTACATACATATCTGATGGCAGGCTTATCTATCCTTACCCACAGAGACGAGCCACACATGCTACGAAGTACATGGTCGAACAGTTGTCGTCAGACCTCATGGACCTCTTCCTGCCTGGTGGTCTCCTCAGATGACCAGACTGCCGCGTCGTCCTGTCCGGCATGGCCATCCATCCCGCAACCCGGTGTGACTCTTTCGATTCCCCTTGCGGGCCTTACCAGATAACGAAGCACTATTCGTGACCCCTGTTCCAACATCCGATGCGGTTTTGGTCCCTGCATTTCTCTACGGGGACTGGATCCGTGTCTGAATCGATGTCTACTTGATGGAGTGGACACGAGCCTCCTGTGTCAATATGTCTTCGTTTCTTGGATGTGCAAAGATGGCGTCGGGCTAAGAAAGCAAACCAAGGACCGAGTAAATCGTTTGCATCATCCCGCATGGATGGAGCCATTCCACTTGCCAGGCAAGGGACCGCATCGATATGCAACGGTTTTAGTGATGTCCCCGAGCTCGATGACCGCGGTTTCCGTCGGAGGTTACAAGAACTCACAGCCGGCCACTTCACTGTAGGCCAATCCTCAATCCAACCCCGTAATCTTTGAATTTGCCAGGTATCAAGCTTTTATCTTCTTCACAAACGACTGAGGTCGATGGAAGACACGGCAAGTTCTCCCGAAAGACGTTGAAATGCACAAAGGTTGGCCCTCCAGCCCTACCTACCAGCCAAAGTCCCACTCCAGATTGCTAGCAGCACCAACGATGATTGAGTCTCCATACGCAATCTGAACTGGGCCCTGTAAGGAAAAAGGAGAGCGAGCCAGAAAACCAAAGACAAGTACAAGGCAGACGGCAGTATTTCAATTCCCTTTCCCTTCGAATCAATATTGAATGGCCATATGTTTGAGCCGTGAAAGCTCCCAGCCTACAAATATGGGGTGTACTTCGTACGTACAAGAAGTTAGGTAGGCGTACGTCGTAGTTGATATCCAGTTCCCCGCAATATCTTGGGCGCAGACCATTGGCTGCTCACGGCCAGGGGCCATCAGGCGGTCTGTACCACTAACGAAGTAGCCTTGGCGCCCGTGCCCAGGGTCTCAGCAAACCATCTGGACATGCAAGCCATGCTCTCTCCACCGACGTAATCGTAGCCCGTGCTCTCCATCGCAACATTGCCCGTCTTCGACTCGTGCACGTCTATTCGATTCCGCCTTTGCACGACCCGACAGCTACCGCACGGCGTCGCAAGCAACACAGACACACAGCTTCTGCAAAAGGGTCAATCGCGATTGCCCGAGAGGCGACGTCGTCATTCTCGCGAACACACCCAAAACACGTTGAACAGAGGCGCCCAGCTGCTCCAAGGCTAGCGTGGCGAGTCACGCAACATGGACTTTGCCTACGACCACATCGTGGAAGAGACTCTCCCCAAGGACCGGGAGGGAGAGTCATCTGGCAAGCAGCCAGAGGCACAGCAGAGTCTGAATGCCGAGTTCCAAGCTGCTTACAGTGCTTTCTCTTCCAGCCCCTGGGGGGCCAAGATTGGAGGCTTCTTTGGCACCGTCGTCAAGCAGGTAGGTCGTGATCAGCATCAACAGTAGCCGTGCCCCTTTCTACTACCCGCGCTGACATGGACGTGCACAGGGCGAGTCCGTGTATCGAGAAGCATCCCAGGAAGTGACAGCTCTGGGACAAGATGCCTCCAAAGGCATCTCGGACCTCCGGGCCTCCCTTGTCAACCGGACTAGGGGCATGTCATTGAACACGTCTGCCGCAGAACAGTCGGCCGTAGGGGAGAGCAGCAAGGATCAATCTGAGACGACGCCCACTGCGAATAAGGAAATGACGACGGACGAGGCTATCAAGGAGTCGGAGACCGTCCTGTCGAGGCTCAAGGTCGAGGCTGCCAAGCGACTCAAGGACATCCAGAAAGCTGAGGATGCCGCCGACGAAGCGCTGCTCAAGTTTGGCTCCAACGTCCGTGACTTTCTGCGTGACGCCATCAAGATTGCACCGCCCTCAGGAGCACAGGAGCAGGGCAGCAGCACGGTGCTATTCGAGAGCAAAGATGCATCCGGCAAGCGTGTCATTCATACGTCGCGCTTCGATGCCCAACTGCACGTCATCCACACGAATACTGAGAGTTTCGCAAAGGACCCCTCGAGTGAAGAGTTCACCAACTGGACCAAGGATTTCGACCTCGACAAGAAGACGACTGACATTTCGGGTGATTTGTCCAAGTATCCTGAGCTAAGGACGACCATGGAGAAGCTGGTGCCCGACACAATCCCCTACGCGGATTTCTGGAAGCGATACTACTTCCTCCGACACGGCATTGAAACAGCGGAGGCTCGACGACGAGATCTCCTCAAAGGTTGGTAACTCTATTTGATATGTCGATCTATCAGCACGTATGTGAGACTGACTCTGACTCTTTTGTAGCCGCATCTGCAGAGGAGGAAATCGGCTGGGATGAGGATTCCGATGACGAGGCCGGCCCCAGCAAGCCGACCAAGCCTGACCGTCCCGCCTCGACCGAGTCTTCCACGACTATCCACCCTCCTCGCGCCCAAACTCTTCTGAAGCCGTCCGAGCCCCGCAAATCCAACGATGAGAAGTCACAAGCTGACAGTGAGGCGAGCTACGACGTGGTTGGTGCGACATCTGGCGTGCCGAGCCAGGCTCCCAGCAGCCCCAAGGAGGCGCGCAAGGACGACGAGAGTGACGAGGAAGACTGGGAGTAGAGGAGAACGATCCCGCCGAGATGTTCTTTCAATACTTGGATGGAATTTTGGCAGGCGTTGATTCCGGTTGGGTCCTTTGACTTTTCGATTTCCCCCGAGCACATAGTCCTTCCAGACACGATACAACTCGCCGAGTGCTCCGTAGATAGCCCATGTTCTCGATGACATCTCGAGGCATATCTTGAATATAAGCTCCTCTTCTTGGACGCTCACCTCTTCTTCCGCGTGACCTTCATGAACCCGTCCTCGTCGACCTCTGGCGGCGCTTTCTCCTTGGGCGCCGAGACCAGCGCCGGCGCCCCGTCCATGTCCACGTCGCTGCTGCCCTCTTCATCGTCGTCGTCCTCGTCGTCGTCCTCGGTGTCCCAGTCCGTGTCCTGGTCGCCCCCTTGTGCCTCTTTGAACAGGCCCGTCACCTTGGCGCCCTTCTTGCCCTCCCACCGCTGGCGCAGCGCCTCGACCTCCTTGAAGACGCCGCGGGAGCACTCGCGCCACAGGACGAGGATCTGCTCGGCGACGTCGTAGGCGCTGCCGTCGTCGACGACCGTCTCGAACTCGTCGTCCATGACCTGCAGCAGGCGCGACTCGACGTCGCAGAGCAGGTCCTCGTGGGCCTGCCTCTGCTGCTGCGGGGTGGTGGTGGTGCTGGTTGCCATGGCGGAGCCGATGGCCGGGAAGAGCTCCGAGACGCAGCCGGCGAACCAATCGCGCTTGCCCGCGGCGTCGCTGCCGCCCAGGCTGTTCTCGACGGCGAAGGTGAGGACGGGCCAGAGGTGCAGGGACAGGGCGATGCCCTGCTCGAAGTTGTTCTGGCAGGTGTCTGTGCCGCGCAGAGCGGTTAGTGGTCCGCCTTGGGGTGGGACTTTTGGGGGGGGGAGGTGAGCTGTAAAAGATGGTTCGTACCTGGTGAGGGCGCACTTGCGCCGGCTGTACTTGAGGCCATATCTGCAGAGTCTGAAGGACTTTCGAGGTGCGTGCGATTTCGTTTATTTCAGAGCGCCTCTTTCAAAGTGCCGCCTGGACGAAGTCTTATTAGTGGTGATACTGCAACTTTTTTTTTTCTGCTTGGGTTGCGGGGTCCCCACGATAAGATAAGGCGGATGTCCCGCCGCCACCATCACTGCCAGATGCCGGGGAAACCCCAGATGTTCAGGAGCCTGAGTTCGTAACTGGACCATTGAAGACAAGAAGAACATTTGGAGCAGGGTGGAGGGGAACTTCAATGTCAGATCAGGGCAGCTAGGTAAGTATTGATCCTACAATCGGAGCACCTCAAGCACAAACATACCCCGCAAGAGATGGACCACAAAGTCAGATATGCGTTGTATTCCAGTATACCAAGAATGCTGAAGTCAAGAGTACGCCCGCCATAGTCTTCCTCTTTTTTATATATACCGATATGATAGTGGTTAGTTGAGATGTAGCCTTGCGGCCCGTATCCAAAGACACATCTTGTCATTGCCCAAAATCTGCACTCCGCCGCACAATCAAACTTCTCTCTCCTCTGCCTTGCCCCAACAGCACCCCTGCCCTCCCTCATGACGACCCGTTGGTGGCCTCGAGCTTGCCCTGCGTCTTCTCCAGGTACGTCACCATGTCCTCGATGGTGCAGACCTTGAGCCCCCACTTGCGCGCAAAGGCGACGCACTGCTCCCCGCGCATCATGCCGGGCGCGGTGCGCACCGCGCGGCCCGCGACCTCGCCGCCGTCGTCGACGAGCTCGGAGATGGCGGCGGCGGGCCTCTTGCCGGCCAGCAGGCACAGGTCTATCGCGGCCTCGGTGTGGCCGCGGCGCTGGCGGACGCCGCCCGGCGCGGCGCGCAGGGGGAAGATGTGGCCCGGGCGGCGGAAGCTGGCCGGGGTGGCGGCCGGGTCGGCGAGGGCGCGGACGGCGAGGGCGCGGTCGTGGGCGCCGATCCCGGTCGTGACGGACGGGTCGGCCGAGTCGACGGAGATGGTGTAGGCCGTCGAGCGCGGGTCCTCGTTGGCGGCGACCATCTGCGGCAGCTCGAGCTCGGCGGTGCGCGCGGCGGGGATCGGGGCGCAGATGAGGCCCGAGGTGTAGCGCACCATGAAGGCCATCTGCTCGGCGGTGCAGCCCTCGGCGGCGATGATCAGGTCGGCCTCGTTCTCGCGGCCCGGGTCGTCGAGCACGACGACAAACTCATTGTTGCCTGCAAGCACGTGCGAGACGCATGATGCGGTTAGTCACACTTCTCCGAGGGGGCGCAAAAGGCGGAGGGAGGGAGGGCAAGGGGCAGGCGTACGAAAGGCCTCGACGGCGTCGGGAATCGAGTCGAACTTGGACGCCTCGATCGTTGATGAGGGCATCTTGAAGTGCGGGTAGTCCGTGTGTGTGGTTGTGGCGGCGCTGCGAGCGTGATGCGGCGGTCCCTCGGCATAAAAAGTTCAGGGTCGTGCGATTCCGGACCCCGTGGGCTCGGCTTAGCGAAGCGCAGCGAGGTAGCAGCACCAGTGAAAGTCCCTAACGGATGTGCCACCCTCGGAGATACTCTGTCGGCAACAATATGCTTTCCGGACTTGACGCCCTGTAGAGGCAATTGAGCCAATTGAACCGTAGACTGGGGATTCGGAGACCCGAGAAGGAGTGCAATCGTGATTTTCGAGTTCAATGGTGAGGTTTTTGGTGTTCTGATGCCAGAGGGGGGGGGGTCCTGATTTCTGACTTGACTCGGTCGTGATTTTAACACAGTAATTCCTGGCTTGTGATTAGTTAGTGAAAGAACGGGCTCGTTCAGGCTGTCGACTAGCCTCACAAATACAGAAATACTATTCGACCAGTCGTAGAAGAATGAACAAGTTACTTATTCCTCATTCATCAAGGATTGAGATATCTCCATGTACAAGTAGTCCAGCAATCCCGAGTTACATAATCCATGGTCCAACCCGCCGACCTTGGGCGAACTTCCCGATGAGTCGATGACAGAGGCTGACAAACACCCGCCCCGATCGCCAGGATTGCATCGCTGGGTGCTACCGCACGACTGATCGGAGTCATTCCTAGAAGGCCCAAATGCTTCCATGCTTCCGTCGGCGGGGGTGCACATCCGCCCTCCTCCAAGTAACTACTTGTACAAGCGAACCCGCGCGGGCACCGAATGAGTCTAGGCCAGGGCTGTTCTGTGGCACCCTGGGCGCCCCCCATGGTAGGGCCGAGACGCTAAAAGAAATTCCGGGAGCTTGCATGTGGCGCACCTAAGCTGTACCTACGTCGGAACTGGGGAGAACGGATCTGCATGTGCAAAAAGGGAACCCTTCCGACTGCACCAGGTGAAGCTCTGTGTTGGGAATTGAGAGCCCACCTCTCTCAGAAGATGTCATCACCATGGTCAGCCGCCGCCGCCAGGGCCGTACGCCAAACACCTCGGCTGCTCAGGTCGTCATCGTGCAGAGCTCGACGCACTCAACAAGCGCGATGGATCACCACCACGCCATCCCGCCGCTCGGCACCGGCAGCTGGACCAGCGGCAGCAGATAGCACCTCCTCCTCCTTCTCCTCCTCCTCCTCCTCCTCTTCCTCCTCCTCGTCAGTAAACCCGGACCAGATCAACCACTTCAACACCCTCGCCGCGACCTGGTGGGACCCCTACGGCTCCTCCCGCGTCCTGCACCTCATGAACCCGCTGCGCCACGACTTCATCCGCGACTGCCACGCCTCCCAGCCCGACCCCCTGCCCGCGGGCGCCAAGCTGCGCTACCTCGACATCGGCTGCGGCGGCGGCATCTTCGCCGAGAGCGCCGCCCGCATGCCGTCCGCCGCCTCCGTCACCGCCATCGACCCCTCGCCCGAGGTCCTCGCCGTCGCCCGCCGCCACGCCCGCCGCGACCCGGCCCTCGCGGCCCCGAAGCTGACCTACCTGCACGCCTCGGTCGAGTCGCTGCCCGCCGCGCAGCAGCAGCAGCAGCAGTCCTACGACGTCGTCTCCCTCTTCGAGGTCGTCGAGCACGTCACGGACCCGGCCGCCTTCCTCGAGCGCTGCGGCGCCTTCGTGAGGCCCGGCGGCTGGCTCGTCATGAGCACCATCGCGCGCACCTGGGTGAGCTGGTTCACGACCAACTTCCTGGCCGAGGACGTCCTGCGCATGGTGCCCAAGGGCACGCACGACTGGCGCCAGTACATCAACGACGACGAGCTGCGGGCCCACTTTGCGAAGCCGGGGTGGAACAGCCCGCGCTGCATGGGCGTCGTCTACGTGCCGGGCCTGGGCTGGAAGGTCGTCGGCGGCAGCGAGAAGGTGGGCAATTACTTCTTCGCCGTGAGGAAGGATTGATTGTCGGGCCTGAATGTCTGTTATCCTCGTGAGGGCCGAGTCGGAACATGCCCCAAAAAGGGGGAGAGTATATGCATGTATTGCTTGTACATTAGAAATAGTGAGAGTCTCCAAGGTTCATCGAGCTGTACATTATTGTATGATAAGTCGTTGGCTGGAGCCATCTATAGAAAGTGTGTAGGCCGTGTACTTGTATCTTTTGCAAGAGGGCGAAGGAAGTAAACCTTTGGAGGTCCAACACCATTTTGCGTTATCAAGCGGGCGAGATCAGAAAACGCCATGTGTATTTGGTTGAGCGAGTGAAAGTGGTCTACGAGGATTTTACTACCATATCCATAGAGATAGAAGACATCTTTTGGTCTGGGCTCCAACTAGCATCGTCCAATTCTCATAACACCTGGTGAAAGAACATCCCATAAGGTTGATCAAGGAAAGACAAGAAGAAAAAAAAGGGGGTCTCATGAACCAAGGCTCGTACACAGTTTGCTCATTACATGAGTAAGACGAAACGAACGGGGTAGTGACACACAACGTATTCCCGGGAGGGTAAAGGGGGGGGGGGGGGGGGGGGGGGGGGGAAGGAAACCGAGGAATTGGACAGACAGAAAAACGTATAGTGAAGAAAGACCTAAGACGGCCAGGTAGCACCCTCGTACTTGAGAGGAATTCTATCACCATGGGAGTCAGCCCCTGGAGTTCGTTCGTGCGTAGGCAATGGCATCGACACTTGCCTGTGGTCCCCATAGGCATTGGGCAGCGGCTGGCCGGGGGACGCCATAGTGTCAGCAAAGTAATTCACCTGGTGTCCAGTCTCCAGGTACCCCGGGTGGTGGTATCCTTGATACATATCAGCTTGGCCTGCACCGGGCGCACCGAACGACGGCCTGTGACCTTGTCTTTCATGCCTGAACACGGGGGCAGGGAGACGGCCGTTGCATTAGTACTTGTTCGACGAGTAGAGGAGCAGCTCATCGTAGCGGAGGCATCTCACAGTTCTGGAGGGCAGTTGTCCACGGGGCCAGACGCCTCCTGGTGATACCCAGGGCGGTTCGGGTATATCGGGTTGTACCCGTACAGGACAGTGGGAGAAGTCGGCTGGCTCGCTTCTCCGCCGCCGGGCGACTGCACCGCCCAGTTGTTGGACGACGCGCTGGCCCGTCTTTGGCAGTTGTACTTGGAGATCCCCCACTTGTCGAGTCTGGTTCGAAAGGCTCGAATCCTGCAATCCCGCCCTCCCACTGAAGTATGAGCATCTCATCTCGTCTCCAGGCTGTGAGGAAGGACAGAGGTCAGGGAGAAGAGGATGAGGAGCACGCACGAGGCCTTGAACTGGTGCTTGTCTTCCAGGATCTTCCTCACTTCGTGCAGAGGAAGGTTCTGTTCCTTGTACAGCCTCACAATCACATCTCGGTGCTTGTCCCACTTCTTGGTCATGGCTGCACGCCCGTTCTTCGAGACACTTGGGTCGAAGTCCTCAGCTTGTTGGTTTTCCTTGCCGTTAAGGGGTGACGCCGAAGCTGGGCAGAAGCTATAGAGGGTGTGGAGAGAATGGAAAGAGGAATGTCATGGGTTGCTGCCAGGAAGAAGGGGGAGGAGAAGGAAGATTCAGCCCCCAGAGTAGGAGAGAGGTCGCCCAACTTATATGCGAAGATGCGATGCAAAGTCGCGCAGAGAAACTTTACGCAAAGCGGCTCTCTTGTGCCCATCATGTCGGCCAGGGCATAGCTGAAGCGGATACAACGTACGAAGCCAAAGGGAGAGACGGATGGACGTCTGGTGAGGACTGCATACCACATGCTCCTCTCCAGACAGAGTCTTGATATTGCATGCTACAGCCGCAAGCAGCCACCCAGAGTGATCGCAACACTGACGATGGTGCTTACAGACGATCAAAAACAAGGCTGAGACGGGTGATTGGTCTGGATGCTTCTCCCAACAACATGGCTTTGGAGACTGCAAACTCCCATCGGATCAAGTGTTGAGCCAGGGCGGTGATGGGAATAGGTGATGTAAGGATTGGAGCCAGAGGTGACGGAAGATGGCAGCTCATGATGAGGCTGTAGCTTGCGCTCTGCTGTCCCGTCGTCACCTGAGATGGCACCTGTTCAGCAAGCGTCTTGCAGCAAGTGACGAACCAGTATCAGCCAGTGGCTGGCAGGACAAAGGAAAAGAAAAAGAAAAGAAAAGTTATCGCTGGACTGAATCACACAGCTCAACGGCTTACTGGGGTTAGCTCAACCCTCCCTCCTCCTTTGACGTGTTCAAATCTTCACCAAAGCACGTCTGGCGAGGCCCGCTCTCCCCCCTTTTTTCCCTGGCGTGGAACATTGGAACATGGACTGCAAACGGTACACGCAGGGCGACACATGCTTGTCGAATCAATTGTACGAGAAACGATTCGTTCCTACAGGCCCAGACGGTGCTTTGCACATGCATATAGAGAGCCGGTTGGTCAAAATCATGGTTGGTTCTGTCCAAGGAGGGGTAAAGTTGCCTTACTTGAGGCTGACTGGAAGCGGGCGGCTGCTGCAGGACGAGGTTTGCTGCAGGTGCGCCCTGCCATAGCTCGACCTGTCTCGCCTGGTGAGATGGATGACATGTAGCACTCCCCCCTGCACGAGAGAGGGCCTATTGGTTCAGGTCGCATGAAATTGCCCCGTTGGCTGGCTGGCAGCAAATCTGTGACCTGCCACGCATCCCGTGGACGACTCGCCCCGGCGAGGTGGAAAAAGAACAATTTCCCAGGCCAACGGCAGGACACGTGTGTAGTTCTCAGCACATCCGGCCCAGAGATGACCGGGAACAAGCTCTCGGGACGGGGAGCCTCATTATTGATCGGCATCATCCATTGGCCAATTATAAGCGGATGCGACTAGTCGTCGGGAAGCATCCAGCTCGGCCCGGTGAGCGGGTGAAGCAAGCGGGAGAAGGTGGTATCACAGCCCTTGTTGTCATCATTGCCATGGAAGAGGCCGACTGTTGTGGTCTTACATACTTGGAGCCGCCAGCGAGCAGGGCACACTGAGCCTGGGGGAGAAAATTGATTAATTAACAAGAAATACTGGCTAATAACTGCTTCTGTGTGAGGGCAAACTTGGCTCTGTCAGGACATCTCGTGCTAATGGGGGAGCACTCTCGATTTCCAAAGCGCGGCTGTGGTGAACGTACGTTCACGTACCAGGACACACACAATCTTTTCTGCGGGTGCAGGCTGCATGCACCTCGCCTCAGTCCTAACACAGAGTTTGAGCCAAACACGGGCAAAAAGGCCCCAGCCTGATGGTCTCCCTTTCTCTCACCGAAACTGACCTACCCCGCGCCGTAGCCTGGATCCCTCCCTCCTCCTTCTGCAAAGTCATCTAAGCAGCCGGCTGAGTCGTCTTCTTCTCGGCAGTCGAAGCGGCAAGCTCCTGCTCGCCCTTGGTCGTGGCCGCCACGGGCGACATCTCCGTCGGGCTCGTCACGGCGTGGCCCCCAGTGATGCCAGCCTCCTGCTCCTTGTGGTGCTCGGCCGGCGGAGTGGCGACGATGCCGCCCTCGGTCTTGAGCGCGTCGGCCTCGGCAGAGGTGGTGGCGAGCGGCGAGGCCGGCGTCTCCTCGACGCGCGCGGGCCCGTTGGCGCCGGCGACCTCCCTGATGACGGCGAACCAGCGGTCGGCGTCGGCCATGGTGTGCGCCTTGAACGAGAGCTCCGAGCCGCCGACGAGCTTGCTGCTGATCGACTTGCTGCGGTCCTTGCCCTTGACCGTGAACTTGTCGCCGTTGGGGCTGCCGACCGTCGCGTCGGGCAGGTAGATGGACAGCTCCGGCGTGGGGTCGCCGCGCAGCACGTCCGAGTCCTTGAACCCGTGCAGGAACCTGGACGGCGTGACGACGTAGTAGCCCGTCGAGTAGCCCCAGCTGAGCTTGTTGCGGCTCTTGCGCTCCAGGCTGCCCTCGATCAGCGGCTTGGTGCTCTGGTGGTTCATGTTGGGGAACTGGACCGCGTCGACCGTGCGCGGCGGGTCGCTGGGGTTGACCAGGATGTCCGCCCGCCGGCTGGCGAAGCCCTTCCACTCGAAGTCGGGCGGGATGCGCTGCACGCAGCCCAGCATGTCGCTGTAGAGCGCGCGGACGCGCTCCGCCTGGCCGCCGGCGAACTGGTTGAAGGCCTCCATCGCCTGCTGGAGCACCTCGACGACGTGGGCCTCGAACGTCTCAAAGTTGTTCTGCACGGCGATCAGGTCGTTGCGGTGGTTGTTCTCCTCCATGATCTGCTTGTGGAGGCGGTTGATGACGCCCTTGTGGACGACGTAAGGGTCGTCGTGGGGCGCCATCTTGCCGCCCGTCGACTCGAACGAGGCCGTCTGCTGCCCGAGGAGCTCGATATGCTTCTGGGTCGTGTTGCGGGCCTTGTCCACCTCCTTGGCGCCCTTTTGCGCGCCGTGGGCCAGCTCCTTGGCCTTGTGCTTGATCTCCTTGTGCAGGCGTTCGAGGATGGGCAGGACAGAGCCCTTGATGTTCTTCTCCGTCTCGATGTTCGTGTTGATGAGCGCCTGCGTGTTGGACCGCATGTTCTCGAAGAAGCCGGCGATGCCGCCTAGGCTCTGGTCGAAGTGGTGCCCTTCGCGCAGGGGCTTCGAGATAGTCTAGAGGGCCATGTCTCTCAGCATTCCGAGCTTTTCATCTCGTCGCAACAAGGCGCGCGCGCACGCGCGCACGTGTAGGCTGATGCTCTCGTACCTTGAGGACCTTCTCGTACTCCTTTGCCTGCTCCTTGTGGATCTTTTCCACGGCGCCCATGTACTCCTCCATGTAGCCGACGGCATGCTTCCACGCCTGTAGGCGCTCCGCAAGGAGGCCTGCGGTCTGTAGGGAACCGTCAGTCAGCAAAGCTTGCACGATTTGCGCGCATCGCGACACAACCGAACTGCGGGCCGGCAACTCACGCTGCTGGGGTCGGCATCTGGGATCGCATCCTCGCTGAGAGCGCTCATGTCTGTTGGGTGCCTCGAGGGCAGTTCTGTCGGGGACGTGGTAGCCATTCTCCTCGTCTCTGCTGAGATGGGGGAGTCCCGTCGATAAATCAAAGTGATCGGGGGGGTTATAGGGTCTGTGGGGGGGGGGGGACAAGGGAACCTTGGGAAACGAGGGTCGCGGGCACTAAGTCTTATATGATGTCTGTCTCTACTTGTAGAAGTAAAACAACTATACTACGAGCGAGCACGATGCAATTAAAAACTGCGCGCCGCCCAGACTAATGGGACGAGAGACGGTGACGTTGACCGCCCAACAGGGAATGGAGTGGGGTTGGCAGCAGCTGGACAGGGAGCAGGGAGGAGGGTGGTGCAGGGTGCAGCTTTGGAGGCGGCCTCAGGGAGGAATGGGTAAATGAGATGAAGCGTTTTCCATCCTTGTGACGATCAACAAGTAGTTACAGCAGCCAGGTGTGTGAGCGAGTCTTAGTCCCTCGGCTGATACAAGTAGATGGAGGGGTGGTGGAGTTGCTCCATTGGCCTCTCCCAAGTCTCTCCCAAAGAGAACACCAGACTGATTGATCCATGCCAAGCTGAAGGGAGCTTGCTGAAGGGAGCCACGGTCGCATCCATCTGTGCTCTTCTTCACAGGGAGAGGGGGGGACATCCGGAGACGCTAACGGTCGCACAGCAAAACACGGAACAGTTAAAAGCTTGCTTGCGACATGTGGTCGAGACCGGTCCCAAAGTCTATATCGTCATGAATATCATCACCTGGCCTCATGCAACCGATGCCGTGAAATGCAATGGCTGCCGTTCGGCCAGCGCTGTTTGCTTTAGCGCAGTGCTCTCCAGCAAGCTTTGGCGTCAAGGATGACGTCAAGCGGTGGTCCCTGAAGAGACGAGGCGCGCCCTAGCTAGAGGGGAAAAAAGAGATTAAGAGAACAGGCGCACAGGCGATAGGGTGGCGTGGTGTGTGTGGTAGGTATGGTGCGGTTTGATGGGTGGGATGACTGTGCTTCTGGATGCCACACCACCACTCCCCAAACTATCATACTTGCTCTGTCTTATCATTCATATCATTCATGTTATTCACATTCATCCCGTGACATCCAGCTAGGGAAACCCAGTTCCTATTCGTATGATGTTGTATTACAGAAATGCCTGTCTCTAGTCGACTTGGGTATATCAAATGCAAAGTAAAGCCCTGTTGTTCCTTTCATTAAAGAGATGTGCAATCCGCCGTATTCGCCCGACCTCTGAGTGCGTGCTGAACGCCAAACAAATTCTATGTCTTCTTGAGGTTCTTGAGGTATTCTGTTGTATAAAAAAAAAGCGGTCATAAATCGTTCCATCCGGCCGGATATACGCTTGTGCGAGCACAACGGCCATTGCTGCAATTCTCATGCGTGTTGTCCAAGTATTCGGAGCTTTCAGCATCTACCGTGGTCGGTGAGAATTTGGTTCGTCTTGATGGAAACCACAACGGATGGCATCATGGGTGTCCTGATAGGTACTACCGTTCGGTAGACCCGGCGGCACCTGTGGGAGATAGCGTCGTACTAAGCCACTCGCTCCCGAGCCCGCAGTAGGTGAAGGCGTTGCCGCTCATCGGCGTCGCCGTGCGAAAGATGGTGGCCGAGCATGGTCAGCGGAGATGTCTGCCGTCTCGGCAGGGAAGCAGGGCGCTGTGGGCCCTGCGCCGACGCATCGTGATGGTCCTCGTTGGATGCCTCCAGGATGAGCGTCAACGGGTCGGCCAGGCTGGCGCTGGCCGCCGTCGGGGTCGTAGGGGCACTTATCACCGTCTGGTAGTCTGGCAGTCGGACGCGCTCCGAGACGGCAAGCGGTGTCACTCTCGTGGTCTTGATGGCCGTCGCGTAGCTGGGGACCTTGCACAGCACCGACATCTCCGGGTAGTCGAGGTGCTCGGGCGTGGCCTGCCCGGAACCTTCTTCTCCGCTGTTGTGCCGCGACAGCGGGGCCGACTGGGCTGGCGAGGTGCTGGCACTCTCAATGCCGTGCACATGTTGGGCAGAGGGCGTGTTAAAGCCGGAGCCAGATATAGAAGTGTTGGAGTGCAGAGAATTGCCGCCGACGCTCTGCGATACGCCTTCTAGCCTGGACGACAGCGCTGCCGGCGGCACTGGGATGCTGTTGCTATTCAGCATCGCCGCGAGGTTCTCTGACGATCCGCTGCGCGACTGGCCGTAGAAAGGACTGCTCACGCCAGACTGCACGCCGGGGGTCTGCAGACCGGCGATCTCCACCTCGTCGTACAATTGATCAAGAACATGCTCCCCATATCCTGGCGGCGCTATTGAGTTTGCCTGTCCGGGGTCTGCGGAAGCCTGTTGTGCGGGCCCTCGAAGGTTTCCTTCCTCATCGAGAGGGATATTGGGCGAGATGAAGATGGTTATAGGTAGCGTAGCTCGGAGCTATCGCAGGATCAGTATGAGTGACAACGGTTTCTAGTCGTCTCGGAAGGGAGGAAGCCTTACCTCAGAGATGTGGCCGTCGGGGTTCTTCAGAGATACAACCATCTTGAGCTTGTGCCGGATCTTGATGCCGTGAACATTGGCATCCTGCATGCACTTGCCCAGCTTCCGCGGCAGGTCCAACTGCGTGTTCAACATCCAGCCTTCTTGACCGGTATCCTCAATCATGTCGTGCCAATGCTCCTCCCTGGTGACCGACAAGGTCCACGAGGCAACCTCCCTCTCCTTCTTGTGCTCCTTGAGATGGTGCCCGTGGTTGCCTTGCAAGAATATCTCGTGGATCTCCAGCAGCTTGATCGTGATATCGCCGATTTCCAAGCCCTTGAGCAAAGGGCTGAATCTCGTCTCGAGCGGAACGGCACTGCCAAAGACAATGGCCTTTTGCGGCACAATGATGGAATACTCGACCTTGTTGGGCCAGATGTTTTCGACGCTCATGGCGTGCAGGAACTCGAGCGCCGACGACTCGAGCGTCCGCACAACGCGAATGTGCTTGTAGGCGTGCATGTCGTAGGCCAGCTTGCCGCGCGCGATCGTGGCTTTGAGGCGGTAGACGATGCTCCCTTCAGACATGCCTTCGACACTCTCGGCGGTGTCGCCAGGAAGGAGGACCTCGAATGGAAATTCGTAGTTGCCCTTCTCCAGAATCATGCTCTTACCAGGCGTGCCCATAAAAGAGGGCCACCTGTGCTGGTAGATGACCGTCGACTTGTCGACCTTGGAATTTGAGATGCCTGTCGGCGTAATCTTGGAGTCGATCCATCTGGTAAGGCAAGCGATTAGTTGCCTGGCCGTGCTGCGCTCCCACGCCGCCAACGTGTGACTGCAATACTCACGAGAGATGTTGTGTGCCTGTTAACCGAAGGTGGATGTCCTCGATCTTGGTTGGCCCGGGTACACAGACCGCGACGACGCCCTGGAGCATCTGCCCGGAGGACTCATGCTCGTTGCCGCGGAAGACGATAAAGTCACTCTCAAGGCTAGATTTGTGTTAGATCGGAGAGGCAAAGGTCTCGACTGGGGAGGGAGACTCACCGGATATCGAAGAGGGTAAAGGCATGGCGGCCTGTTACTGAGGTGAAAGGGTTAAAGGAAGGCATGGCAGGCGAGTTGGGCCGCTGGTAGGTGGATGGTGGTATTCGAGTTAGAGGATGAAGTCAGTCGACCCGTCGACTGTTGGAAAGTTGCAGTGAGCCTCGCTGGAAGCACTGCGGAAACAGGGTTGGATGGTTTCGTGTCTGCAGCGGGCACGCAGAACACAATGGGTTTGCGCGGGTGAGGTTCGTTTTTGGGTCGGAGCGAGCCCAAACGGCGTGAGGCAGCCGTGAGCACTCCGGGGTCGAGTTTCGGTTACAAAACCTATGTCAGGCGTGTTCGGTGTAGTTGAAAGCCATGGGACTTTCTCGATTTGCGGTTGTCCGTCGAGGACGAGGCGAAGAGGCTCCGAAAAGGCGAAAAGGTGGTAAGGGGAAGTCTACGAGGGGAAGAGGAGGGCACCGATCCGACTCAAGTAGTCTCCAAATACGACAGGCAGCACGGCGTGGGAGACACCTCAATGCGGCGGCGCCAAGGGGACTCGGGGACGGGCCCACGGGTGACGAGGTCAGAGGCGACGATGCAGGTAGGTGGTAGGTACCTCGACAAGCCAGGGACGGCGACAAGGGAACTTGGCTCACTGAACCAGGCCACATGCAAAAAATGGATTCTCATGTCAGAACAGGATCACCTTGTCCTGAGCCGCCGACCACCACCACTCTGCCATTACCCTCTTCCTGCCCTACCAGTCCTACTCTACTTATCAGGTGGGCGGGACCAGCAAAGGATGAAAAGTACCTAGTGTCGCGCCGCACATCCGCCGGCCAGAGCCAGCGTTTTCCTTGCTGGCCTAGGATCATGGAATGGGTGCAGCGATTGGCGGAGATTTGGCTACTCGCGGTATCAGCTTGAGTCGTGCGATAGCGGCCCAGGCCCAGTCAGTGTGTACGGAGTACTTGTACTAATAATTGACCGTAAGATGCAGGTGGGATAACGCGATGGGGGGCTTCGACTAATGTCCTGACTGAGAAGAAAAAAGTCTAAAAGTGGGCTGCCCGTTAGTGAACGGGATGCACGAAAGTACAGCCAAGTAACGGCCGCTGCAACTCGTGCGCTCCATGTCACGTCGACGTAGTTACATGCATTGCAGCTTTTCGACAGCCTTTTCGTAACCTTGACGCACACCACCTCCCGGGTTTAGCACCGGTTTTGCTGGGGCTCCGATGGAGCCTCTTCTGATGCTTGGTGCCCGTGCCTGCGCCGATGAATAACCGCGGCCGTTCATCTTCCAACAGAGGCCATCCCTGCCACGCTCTGCCGCCATCTGCGCCGAAAGCTGGTACTTGTAGTTACATGTGACTGCCATACCGTGTCGTACCGAGACAGACCTTCAGATCTGGTAGGGCGGTGGTCTGTGTGACCCTTCCATCGATGCTTCTTTTCCTTCCATGGGTATTGCATTCAATTAGTGGTCAACACGCCTCACACGCCTCTGCCGGCACCGGCGACTCGACGGTCGGCACGGCTGCCGTTTGCCTGCGAGGTCCCGCCGAGCACGTTGCCTTGCCTGGGTCCAGTGTGTCAGGAACATCAATAATTATGTGCTTGGTCCTGCCCGTTCTTATTCCAATTGATACTACTGCAGGAGGAAACGGACCAAATCCTCCCAGCATAGCACCTCATCCGCATGTCAGCACTCACTCAGCCCCAAGGAGGGGGGCGGTGAAAATGCGCTTCTTGTTGAAATTAGTGAAGATAGGTAGCTATGTCTATTTATTGTGAAATATCAGCATCCCTTCTCCACTACATACGACAGGATTTGTGTTTTACGCGACTTTCTTATCTCTCTTCTGTTTCGTGATGATCTTTTTTGGATCGTCTCAAGCCCACCGGTGCCCACCCTCTTCTCTCCTTGTCACGCCAATGTACCCGCCCTCCAATTAGACTGGGAGATGCCGCGCATGGTCCTTGGCCGGGTACATGTTTTCAGATACCGGTACTAGGCCAAGGTCCCACTGTGGACCTTGGTGGCCCGAATTGATGTTTCCACCTGCGTAGCGCCTGGACAACCTGTACTTGTAAACCAGTGGCCCTCCCTTGTGCATTGATATCAGATGTTATCTCCCCAAGCAAGCCCTATCGGCAGGAACACACCAGCCAGTCTAGGTCTTCCGAGAGCTACCTAGGCAAAGACGGACGCAGCAGTGCATGTGGACAGTCAGGCCATCTGCTTCGTCAGCTTGGCAATGTGGCATTGGTGAGATCCAGGGTCTTTTCGCATCTCTTTCCCCCGCGCCTCGCCTGCCGAGGGTAGACTCCGCCATCAGATGGTTCTCCTCTCCCCTCCGCACTCATGGGCTGATCGCTCGCCGCAAGGCAGTGGCAGCGGGAGCAACCTCGCGGAAGCGCGTGGTCACTCACAGGGAGGGCCAATGGAGCCAAGAACAACGCCCTGATGCGCTACGGGACAGTTGCTGGCCAGGAATGGACGGCACTGTCAAATAAAGATGCGCGCCGTCTTTTGACGTGCAGGGTCATGTTAGACCCACCACCACCACCTGAAGCCTTGAAGAGCCTTGAAACAGGAAGAATGGGCCACGATAGGGAACTGCTCCCCGGCCCTCTGGCCAACCGGCTCTCGGTTCATCGTCCCCCGACTCAAAAACCACATGTTCATCAACTCCCCGAGGAGTCAAGGGCACTCGATTGAATCCGAGAGGAACTCTGGTGCAGACTGGTGGTGCACACGCACCAGCTCTACCTATCATTTCTGAGGGCAATAAGATATTCCCTCACTTACCGAGTCGAGAGAGAAACGCGCCAACAAACAGGGTTCAGGTTCGTTCCGCTCAATGTGGTCGTCTCCATTTTAGCTCGGTCCGGAAATCGGTCAACGGCAGGAGAAAAGTCGAGCCCACCCGGGCTTGACTCGGCGACTCACCGCCCCTTACGACAGCGCCAGCAGCCGCCCGGACGACTGTATCTCGCATCTTGTGTCATTGTATGTAATTACCGAGAACCGTCTTGAATCATGTCGCCTGCAATACTCTGCCCTTTGCCAATCTCGGGGACTGGCACACATCATGTTCGGCGCAAGTACATGAAACATTCTGCTTGGGAGAGCCTGTGTGAATTTGATACCCAGTTGGCTATCAGCTCACTAGGACCCGGTACGCAAGCAGGATTCGAGATAGGTATGCAGATCAAAAATGGTGCCTGCCTCATAATTTCCTTGTTAGTGCCTCAAGGTCGTTACTAGATGCAGTAAGGCTCTGATAACGTCAACTGGGCTTCGACGGCACTACGGCGCAGATCGGAAGGCAGAGATTCCCAAGGAATGCACCGCGGTACTACTCCGGCTGTCCTACCTATTGTGCCCACGGTCCCCGGCATGGATGCTTGGCTTTTTCCATAAATGGGTCTGATAAGGGTTTTCGTTCTTGTGGAATCCAAAGTATCTTACCTTACCCACGGCCGCCTTGTGCAACCAAGTGAGGGTCAGATTAGTTGACAGACTGCTAACAGAAGTACTTGTCTACCCATCAAGCCCATCGGATTTAGGTAGTGGGATAGCCCTTCCGGGTTCCAGGGCAAGGATGTGACAAGGATATTGATTGTTAAGATCGAGGTAGCTCCTGATGAACTTCCGTCAACTATTCAGACGCCCACTCGGCAACCCACCCATCATCGCCACTAGGTACGCGTGTTTCGTCACAGATTTACAAATGTCTCCGTCGGCTCGTCCACGCAACGCGTTAGTTGTCCCGTTTCAAGGAGGCTCTCTCCTGCAGGTCCGAGTAGTATCAAGAACGGATGCATGGTCCCAGGCAATGTCGCTATAATCAAATCTGCATCACGACCTGTTTCACAGCAGCAAGTGAAGGCATATAAGTGGGCATGATGTGCGTTATATCTTGGGCACGCAGGTTTTGCTACCTATGTCTTCATTACCCGCTGGCACACGGTGCGTTATATACAAGTACGTGCATCCATGTTCCATGTGCATGTACGGAGCAGGTCTCCATCAACAAGGACCACATTAAAAACCACGCATGAAGGAAAACATTGAGGCTCAACGATACAAGGCTCCATTTGCAAGCTCGCCCCTTGGCCCCTCCTTGCTGCGTCCAAGAGACCCGCCGCAGTTGGTAGGATCCAGTCTACGCCAGCCCTTATCGCTATTTGCCTCCCTGCAAGTAGGCGTGGGCCTGCGTACATAGTTCGTAGGATGGACCAGCTGGCTAGCCAAGGCTTGCAACGTGGATCTCGTTTTAGCTTCGGACTGGCCCGTTCTAATCGCAGTGTCGCCGAGCAGAGGTTGAAACTCATGGCACTGTACAGAGTAGTAGCGGCATTGCCCGAGCATCTGGCAACTCCTTACTCCTTACCGGACCATAGACGCTCATAAGCAAACGCACGAGGCGAAATATTCCAATAGTGGACCTTGTGAGACTATGATCCCAAGGTCCATGTTGGCGTGGAAAGTATTGACAAAGCAAATCCCGCTTCAGATACCAACAGCCCCAAGAGATAGAGAACTGGACACCTTCTGCGAGGTCATGACCAAGACACTAGATCCAACGATCTTGCTCCACTATGGCTGACCAACATGGTCTGTTGGCCTGTTCCAAGTTCGAAGATGGCCTGTAGGCCGGTCAGTATATTGCACGACGGTAACCGATATGGAGATGAAGCGGAGAAATAGTACACACCTGATTTGCAGCTTGTGATGATAGCATCTTGAGTGAACTCAAGCCAGCAAAGGGGGTCCTTGTCGAGGTTTTGAGACTTCGCCCCAACGTCAGCATCACAGATAACATGTCTCGAGGATTCTGGAGCACTTACACAGACTGGAGGCAATGTCGCTGTCCGTGCTCGGGGTTCGACTGGGTGAGGCAAGATCTTCTCCTCATCGTCTTCTTCATCATCAGCCTGTGTAGAAATGTTGGAATCGGAGCGCAAGCGGCTCGTTTGGGTCTCTGTTCGTTGTATCGGCGGACCCATCGAGCCTCGGTGCCGGATTGAAGCCTGCACGTTCGAAATCGTTAGCCCGAAGCATGTCTGCAAAGATTCACTCTCTTTGTATCGACCTACCGCTACTGCTTTTGGTCTGTGAAGCATGCCAACACTGAAATCCCACAAACACAACCTGCAGTCCTCTCCTACACTGCCGAAGCGGTAGATCTTGTCATCACATCGCCAGGGGTCAAACGCGACTGATGTGACCCAGGAGTGGTGACCTTGACATCTTGCGATGAGGGCCGACTCGCTGGGACACCAGATGGAAATGAGATCATCTTGCCCGCCAGTGAGAACATATTTGCCGTCTGGAGACCAGCAGACGCAAATGAGCCCACCATAGTAGGAGTAAAACAACTCGAGAAGCCTATCGTTGCTGTCAGTAAGCCTTCTCTAGACAGACACAAAATGGTGATCATACTCTTCTTTCAGGTAATCGATGATCCTCAGAGTGCCGTCCTCTGACACGACGGCCAGATGGCGGTTGTCTGGTGAGAAAGCAAAGGCGTTGATACGCTGGTTTGAGAGTTTCCAGAAAGCCACAGGGTTCGTCTTCTGGTTCTTCGAGGTGACCGATTTATGGACCTGAATCTGTGTAGTGTGGTTGATTCCGTTTTTGACCCCGTTCTTTACACCGTTCGCAGGCTCGGCTTCCCCGTTCTCCTGCGCTGCCTCTTCCTCGCCCGGCGTGAACATGGCGTCTTCTTTCTCCTTGTCATACACTACCAGGGATCCATCCATGTGAGCAGCTAGGAACAGGTTCTCTGAGCCTGGTATCCATCGGATCTCTGAGACGGGCGTTCCATTGATAGCCCCCTGCCGGATATTAGCATATATGCCGTACAGCAAGAGTAGTACAACGCACATTCTTATTCAACCTCGTATATCTCTGCGAGACAGGCTCCCACCAAATGATCTCTCCCGTGGAGAACCCCATGATCACGTCGATATGCTGGAGTGATTTGGTCACTTTGTTGACATCGTGACAAAGGCAGTGTGCTTTCGTGAACAGGATCTTGGTCAGATAATCCGCCTTCACCAAAGAATTAGCCTTGACCTCCATATGCTTGCAGTGTTTCCGCCATTTATGCATACCTTTTTCTCGGATGAGAGATCTAGCCACTGGAAAGCACGGTTGATGTTGGCAAAGGCGAAAAGTCCATCTGCAGGGCGGTCCTGCAGTCTCTTGGAGAGGTTTTCGTGGACGATGACTCGTGATATGAAGGAAGAATTGCTCTTGGTCATGTTGTTCTTCGGTTTCCTCTTCTTGCCAGCATCCTTGGCGTTGACTGGAGACAAGTGAGCGTTGCCTTCGCCGAAGGCCGGAGCGCTTCCTAGGAAGGCATCGCTTGCACTGGTCCGGCCATCGACACTGCTCAAACGAGCCTCGGTGTCGCTCTCGTGTGGATGTTCTGGGATGGTTCCCTGCGCGTAGCCAGGGCGAAGGGCCAGCCCGAAGGGCTTGTTCGGTGTAGATGAGGTCGGCCGGCCTTCGAATGAAAGAAGAGATACCTTTGTACCGGCACTAGCTGGCTGCGGTGTGGTTGCGAGAGGATTTGGATTGACGATAGGGGCTTCGGAGGGGTGAGGTGGGGGAGTCGCCAGATGTAGGTCCTCCTTCAGAACGTAAAGACCTGGGGGAGTTTGAACACGGGTCAGCAGGAGATCCTCGACTTCAAAAGGGCGCTGGTGGGCAAGGAATTCGTCTTCGCACCTTCACCGACCAGAAACTGGTATTCTGGGCCTGTAGGATGCGACAGGATGTTGTTGGTCTCGATCATGGGGGCAATGTGCCCACCCGCAAGAGCCGCATTGTAGGCAGCCTGTGTCGGGTACCGAGGCGGAGGTGGAAGAACACTGTTAAGAGAATCACAAAAGTTAGAAAGAAGTTCCTAAACCTTCACTAATGGAGCTTCTTTCTTACAACATGGCTAATGAGCCGGGCAAGGAGACAGATCTGGTCGTGTGTTCTCAAGAGGCGTGCGTGCGTGTATTTGCGCAAGACCAGGAGGAGGGGAATCAAGCGCGCGCTTTGAGGACTTTTAGTTGAACAGGACCGAGTAGACGACCGACAAACAGGATGCGAGAGCAAGCCTGTGGCGCAGACAATGACATGTACAGGCCGATAGCACCAAGGCACAGTGAGGGGACGTTTGGAGGTTGGTGATGAGGTGAGGAATTGAAGTGGACGAATAAGTGGCCAATGGGTTCTGAGCCGGGAGAGGAGCAAGCGACCGCAGCAGGGGTTTGGAAGCACATGGAGGTGCATGGCTGATCACCTCTTGTGCCCCGCACGCCAGACCTGACAGAGTTAAAACCTGGGCTCAATGTGCTTGTTGGGAGTGTGGGGTAAACGGGCCCGTGGCCCAGGTTGGCCATGCGTGGAATTTGACGCACCAGCCCCGGGCCCTGCTGTGTCTTGGTTTCTCCGGCTTGACGGGCTGCTTGTCCCACCCACCAGACATTCGATCGCAATCTTGGACAGTTTTGAAGCAGTTCTTCAATTGGCCTGCTCAAAGTACTGTAGCTGGCGACTATGGCCTCTCGACATGTGACACCTAGAGTTCATTGGGGAAGTTATACCTGAACTTCCGCATTGCAATACATGAACTCGAGCATAGTAGGTACCTAGGTACGTATGGACCTATGTCTGATTGCACTCGAGGGCTGTGGCCCTTCAGAAAGAAGTATCCACACATTTTGATAGGATTTCCTTTGAGCTGAAGAATGGGATTGACATAGCTGTGTGCTCTTTTTCTGGCAGATGACCGTGGTGTATACAACGAATGCTTTACTCTGTCTTTGGACATTTCTTTTATGTGAGCACATTTTGTCGGAATGGCCCTTATAACTTCAACCGTTCCAAGACATGTCCCGCAGTGGGTATGCCTTTGGTTCTAGATAGTGTGTAAATGGTGGTAAAACTTGTTGGAGACAAGACAATAGTAATCTAGCTGAAGGACTGTGCTTCCTCTCCTTGGAGATCGATATTAAAGTCTCCTACCTATGGCCTATGGATGATAGTGGTTGTTGGTTGTTCAGTGTTCCGCCATTGCCTACCAATCATCCAGGCTAGCCAAGGGCCAGTGCAGCGGATAAGCCCGATAAGGAAGCTCCCTCGACGAGCTAAGCTCAGTGGCCTGCAAGGATCCGCTATTGTTGTCCTTCGTAGGGCATCACCACACATACCACGCATACCAAGGCTGCATTCTTCAGCTATCCTCTCGTCGCGGGAAGCGCGGCAAAGGTCGTCATTGTCTCCCCAGCTTTGTTTCACATCACGCCTTCTCGCGCCGTGATCCTTCTTTTTTAGAAATGCCATACCTCAACTGACCGGGCTAACTTTCCATCAAAATGGCACAAGGTGCGACCATACCCGCTCCCTCCACCTCAAGACATTCATCAGTGGGCTGATTCTTGGACAACAGTGCGCATCTGTGTATGCGGCGATGAAAGCACCGGAAAGTCCAGTTTGATCGTATCCCTGGTCAAAGATGTCTTCTACTCGAACAAGATCCAGCCGGTCTTGCCCCAGATCAACATCCCACCCAATATTGGAACCCCCGAGAACGTAACTACGACCATCGTCGATACGTCTGCTCGACCCCAAGATCGCACGACTCTTCGCAAAGAGATTCGAAAATGCAACGTCATACTTCTCGTTTACTCGGACCACTACAGCTATGAGCGCGTCGCTCTGTTCTGGATGCCCTACTTCCGCTCCCTCGGTGTTAACGTCCCCGTGGTGCTCTGTGCCAACAAGTCCGACTTGCTGGGCGATGGCAAGACGTCTCAGGTGGTGGAGGAGGAGATGCTACCAGTGATGCAAGAGTTCAGGGAGATTGATTCTTGCATACGCACGAGTGCGCGCCAGCACTACAACGTCAACGAGGTCTTCTTCCTCTGCCAGAAAGCCGTGACACACCCCATTGCGCCACTATTTGACTACAAGGAGGGACAGCTCAAACCAGCCTGTGTCGCCGCGCTGAAGAGGATATTCTACCTGTGCGACAAGGACCAAGATGGCTATCTTAACGACGAGGAGATGCTCGACTTTCAGCTCAAATGCTTCGACAAGGCGCTCGCGCAAGATGACCTCGAGAACATCAAGTTGACTATCAGCAAAGCCGCCCCTGGCTCTGACATCAGTGCGGGCATTGACATGCATGGCTTTTTGCAACTCAACAAGTTCTATGCGGAGAAGGGTCGGCATGAGACGATCTGGGTAATCCTACGGCACTTTCACTACACCGACAGCTTGAGCCTCGAAGACAGCTTCCTTCACCCCAAGTTCGAAGTCCCGCAATACGCCTCGGCGGAATTGAGCCCTGCCGGCTACAGATTCTTTGTCGACTTGTTCCTATTGTTTGACAAGGACAATGACGGTGGTCTGAATGACGAAGAATTGACGGCTCTATTCGCGCCTACACCCGGCCTTCCTGCATCTTGGGTTGAGACATCTTTCCCCTCATGTACCGTGCGTAATGACGCAGGCCACATCACGCTCCAGGGTTGGCTGGCGCAATGGAGCATGACGACTTTCGTTGAGCCCAAGACAACGCTCGAGTACCTTGCTTACCTTGGGTTCGAAGCGCCGAGTGCCAAGGATCCCACCGCTGCGTTAAAGATCACCAAGCCCCGAAAGCGGCGACGAAGACCGGGGCGTGTCGAGCGGAACGTCGTGCTCTGTTATATCCTTGGGGCGTCTGGAGCCGGCAAATCTTCATTGCTTGATGCTTTCTTGAGCCGTCCGTTCGATGGAACCTACCATCCGACCATCAAACCTCGAAGGGCGGTCAACAGTGTCGAATTACAGGGCGGAAAGCAGTGCTACTTGATCCTGGAGGAGCTGGGCGAGCTGGAACCTGCCATTTTAGAGAACCAGGCCAAACTGGATGCCTGTGATCTGATATGCTACACATATGACTCGTCTGACCCAGATTCATTCTCACACATTGTCGAGCTGCGAAATCGCTATCCGCAGCTCGATGAGTTGCCAGCCATCTATACCGCCCAGAAAGCTGACAAAGACAAGACAACGCAACGGTCGGAATTGCAGCCAGATGCATACACCTCCAGTCTCAACATGAGCACACCGCTCCATGTCAGCGTTACCTGGAATAGCATCAGCGAACTATTTGTCTCGCTCGCCGAGGCAGCCACGAATCCGAGCACAGCGTTTCCGAAAAGCGAAGAGCCGCCCCCTGACAGGACGAGCCTCTATCTAGCACTCGGAGCCACTACATGCGCTGCGGCCGCTGCGTTTATGATTTGGCGTCGATCGACCAATACAACATGATGGACAATTCTGCATTATTGTGCGCGTCCGCCGCTGTCGCTATCCGAGCAAGCTGCAAGTTCTGCAAGATGCCGAAAGAGCGAAGCTGCAATGTTTTCCCCGGCGTACTGGATAATTCAGGGGCTTCTTTGCCCTGATCACAGCGTTTTGATACCCGACTCTTCTCGTATACACATACTTTAATCTCTAGGTAGTTGTAATGGCAATATGCTGCACCGCCAAGTGCTTGTATTCTAGATCCATCCTACCATCAGCCGGAGGCCCAATCCGTCAAGATCCCGAGTGCCACCATTTCCTACCTAGCGACTTGATGATGGTATGACTTCACTGATCGCTATTGACCGGTCTAACAGCGTTTTATTTTTGGCCTACCCATACCTTTGCTTGGAATAAATGGCTATTGCCCGGCAATTCTCGAACAATCTACCCCAACTTGGATACAAAGTTCACTCACTGCGGTCGGACATCAGTATCCCTCGCTTGAAGGCAAGAGCCAAAGGCCAAAAGCCTATTAGATCTCGTCAGATTTTAGCTTCACGCATCACATCTGAATCCCCTTGACATCCCATGCGAAACCATTTCTCTGTTGCAGTGGAAGACAAAACGGGCAGTCCAAAGTCTCTTGGTATGTTTACCTAGGTTGTTCACCATCCTATCATCCTGGCTTGGATCGAAACGCCGACCCTTCCGTATTCTCACGCCCCTCCATTACCCACCAATTCAACGCCTTTCAAACAAACCCGTATATGTATTGATATTCGCACAAACGAAAGCAATGCCTGTTTTCACGGGCCAAATGCGGTAGGAAACATCAAAATCTTCGACGCAATGTTTGTGCCTCAACTGCATCTAGGGGCTTGGGGCCTGTGTGCCCTGGTCATCCTCATTCTTGCCCGTGTACTTGTGCGACGGCTCCAGATCTTGCACTTCAAGCGCCAGACAGGTGCCCAGCATGCGCGAAACTTGGACAGACCCATGGGCCTGTTTGGCCTGAAGTTCGCCGCGTTGACCATCAGGGAGGTCAAGGCCGGGAGGCTGTTCGCCCTGTTGACCGAGAACCTGCGGGTGTCGGGCCCGACGTACCAGACCGTCGTGCTCGGCCGGACGACGCTCAACACCGTCGACGTGGACAACGCGCGCAGCATCCTGACCAACGTCACCGACTACGGCGTCTCGAACCGCATGGGCCCCGGCGGGTGGGCCCCCTTCGCCGACGGCGGCATCTTCGTCTCGGACGGCCACGAGTGGCAGGCCGGGCGCGCCATGGTCCGGCCGGCGCTCTCGCGCGCCGAGATCAGCCAGCTGGACAAGGTCGAGACGCACGTCGCGGCCCTCGTCCGGCGCATCCCGCGCGACGGCCACACCGTCGACCTCCAGGCCCTGTTCCTCGACATGACGCTCGACAGCGCCATGGACTTCCTGCTCGGCGTCGGCACGACCGAGAGCCTGACGGCCGCCGAGGCCGCCGACAAGGCGGCGTTCGCGCGCGCCGTCGACTACTGCGGCGACCAGCTCATGGTCCGCATGCGCACGCCGCCCGTGGTCCGCAAGCTCTTCTTCAGAGAGGAGAGGAAGTTCGTCGATGCCGCGCTCGCGAGCCGAGATTACATCACGCAGATCGTAGCCAAGCAGGCGGCCAAGATCGAGCTGGAGAAGGACCAGTCTGGCGACAGCAAGGGATACATATTAGCTGATGAGCTACTACGAGTGACGAAGGGTGACCAGGAGGAGACACGGCGGCAGGTCGCGAGCGTGCTGATAGCTGCTCGCGATACGACAGCTCTGCTGCTGTCCCACGCCTTCTTTGCCCTGGCTCGCCATCCCGACATATGGGCCAAGTTGCAGAAGGAGGTGGCGGAGCTCGGCGGCCGAAAACCGTCCTATGAGGACCTGAAGAGCATGCGTTACCTCAAATATGTGCTCAACGAGAGTGAGTCTTGACCCGCCAAACACCAAGCGCGCCCGTTCACCTCGAGTCATTACTGACCGGGCCTTGCGTCCCCTTCACCAGCTCTTCGCTTCTACGCCATCGTGCCAAGCAATGCCCGCTGGGCGAACAAGGACGCGACGATGCCACGCGGCGGTGGCCCGGATGGCCGCGCACCCTGCTTTGTGCCCAAGGGCGCGTTCATCATCATATACCTGTTCGCCATGTTCCGCGACAAGAACGTGTACGGCCCCGACGCCGACGAGTTCCGCCCGGAGCGCTGGGGAGAGGATCTGCGGCCCGGGTGGTACTTCCTGCCCTTTAGCGCGGGTCCTCGTGTCTGCCCTGGCCAACAGTTTGCCTTGATCGAGGCGAGTTACACCATCGTCCGCCTGATGCAAGAGTTTACTCGGATCGAGAGTCGGGATCCCAGGCCATACCAACCCAGGATTCGGGTCAGCGTTGCGAGCGCCAATGGGGTGCTGGTTGGACTGTACAAGGACGAGAAGCCTTAGAAAAACTGTGATGAAATTCGGCAGGATGCACATATATACTTTTCACCCCGAGCCGGCTCGAAATGATCTTCCTAGGGAATATTTACCTATCTTATGTACGTACGAGACTGGCTGTGGCACCATGGGCTTTGGCGAACGATGAATGCATTCACGTATCTTGAGCTTGCGAGTCAGAAGATATTGCCGAAGTAAATTTATCACGAATTCTAGACTCGTGTTTCTGGGGTATCATCTATGGACTCAAGACCAGATGCCGATTGCTCTGTGCTTCGCTAGTCTTCCTCCACGTCTTCTGCAACCCGCCTTCTATTCCGGATGACACGTTCTTTTTTGATATCACGAGCCTCGCCAGCGACCATACTAGCATCGCCGTCATCTTCCTCAGGCTCAATGTCCGAGGTATCTCCGATGCCTCTCCGGGCGGCTTGTTGTGTGCGTTTGATCTTGCGGAGCATAACCTTGTCCAAGTACATATCCTGTGTGTGGAGTGTCTAGGCGTGCAAAGGAAGCTGCTTGTTAGCCTTGTCGATTGCCAGTGCGTGGAGAGGCAGAAAAGATAGGAAAGCTGCTTACCGTAGCACATCCGGTTTGAGGGCACTGCTGAGGGCCACTGCGCAGAAACTCGAGGATAGCCGACTTCTCAAATGTATGTTTACATTTGTCGTTGCTATACGGCTCAGTCATGGTGACCAGAGACAGGGGGCACTGGAAGCTGATGACTTCGCGTGCCACTACCAGGTCTTCATCTTCCTCATTGGCGGAGAGGCTTCCATCCTGATCGGCCTGGGCAGATATGACTGGCCGTCCTTGCCGGTCAAACCAGGCAGAAGCATCTGGGAGAGGGACGTCGTTGTCTGGGTTTTCGGCATCATGCCACGTCTTTTTGAAGGCGATGTAGTCGTTGTTCAGACTGTACTTCTCGTAAGCACTCAGTTTATTGTACTCGGCAACTTTGGTCTTCTTGGCCGTTCGTAGTAGGTCCGCAGCGCTTAGAAGTGGCACGTCTTCTTGGGCCTCATGCATTGTAACATCGTCGCCATCTACAGCATCTTCTGCGGCTGCCGCTCGGCGAGTACGTCTCGACTCCTGGTTTTCTTGCAGAGGCTGGACCGATCGGATGTGATCAAGCATCGACGAGATTGCCGCATTCTCGTCATCGAGCTCGCAGCGGTGGTCGATGATCTCCCGGACGGCAGACTCGATCTCTTTGGTCAGATCGGGAACTTCGGCCTCCAACTTGACCGCGGCCTGCTCAGCCCTTTCCTCTTGATGGGACTTGGTATCCTGCTGTTTCTCTAGACGGCGCGCAGCAAGAGCTTGCACCTCCTCCCGCCTCTCGTAAAGCCGGTCGTTGATGCCGCCAACGCTGTCGCGCAATAGTGATGCAGATTGTTTCAGGTGCGACTCGTACTTTCTCGTAAGGTCGCGATTGGTGGAGATCTCGGCGAGCGCACGCTTCGCGTTTTCGTCCAGAGCACAGGATGGCGGTTCGTACGGCGGCAATCCTCCCAAGGCCCCGGATGCCTGGGTAGCAGGAGCTGAAGAGCCACCGGCGCGCTTTGAGCTCGAGATGAGTCGGCGCCGGCCGGACATGATGTGTGATCTCGAGGCGAGCCCGGACTGCAGATGAGTATAGTGAGCCACGGGCCAGAGGCGGCCAGTCCAACACGTAAACCGTCGTCGCAGTTGGAAACGAAGTCGGTTGATGCACCCTTGGAGATTACAAGACGTCGGTCAGCGTCGTTGATTGCCTGTCGGATTCGTTGGGAGGTGAGATGAGGTGAAGTCCGAGAAGTCGCGTTTACAGACGCCAAAACGCGTTAAGTGGCGGCGCTGCGACAGGGAGTTTTGGAGGGGAAGACAGGAGGGTGGGATGATACCCTTACGCTACTGGCTCTTATTACCCGATACTGCCATTGCTGTAGGTACTTCGCATGTACCACGTCTCTCGCCTTGTACCACCCACCCTCACTCAAAGCCGCCTACCTCACCTACCGCACACGCTTCTTTCGATCGATATCACCGGATCTTGCAGCAATACAAGATAGGCACCTTGGCGTTCTCGACATATTGAGGACCAGTTAACGAGCCGTTCTGGCAGTTGTATTTTGGCTCGATCTGACTCGACGCAGCTGTCTTTACTGAACACCTGAGCGTCCAGAATTTCATGTCTCTCAATGGCAGATGACACACGGAAAGCCCTGGGGTAACAGTCTCTCTTCCTACCTCTGAGCGACGGTTGCCGCCCTTGCGGGCAACGGCATTGTTGTGACAGTACACAGGTGACGGGGCACCGTCGCCTGCTGAGGAAAGCAGCCTACTTGCAGGACCTAGTCGGTGGATGGAGCTGCGTCTCGCTGCTGCGAACATCAGCCAGGAACAAGCAATTTCTCACCCTGTACATCTTTGATACGCGGCACGACTGGCGGTGAGGTTCGATTCCCCCCCGAACAAAGCGATCAGCCAGTGCATTCGATTGCCTGGTTACTGACGAACTGTCTGCAAACTGAAAGTATCTGAGGATGGCTTCGCAGTCCAAGCGCTGAGCTACTCCATGCCCAAGCTGCATCCTGGAAACGATCATTGCATGAATGCCGTTACAGTCAGGAGTGGCCTTAAGCGAGACTGTACACGTCTTACCTTGACACGGTCAACTAGTGTTAGGCAGACGGCGGTGTTGTGTGTTCGTGTTGCTCGCAGGAAAATGTGCGTTTCCGGAGCGAAACGGCCGTCCCGATTCATGCAGATCGCGACCGAAGGCGCACCATCGCCGGGATCGCCGCCTATCGACTCGGCCACATCAGAGACAGGCAGACGCGCTAGGTACCTGTGCAGTAGCCGCGCTAACAACACAGCCGCTCGATCGAGTCTGACTTTGCGGAATGCTACGCACAAGAGCCTGATGGCGGCTGTTAAGGATCTACTTGGGCATGAGGTGACTTACTGCACTCTGACCAAGCTATGCCATCAGCCAACTGGGGCACCGCCTGCCATCGCCCGATGGCCCGGGTCCTTAGAGATCCTCCCGATCACCACTCGTACATGACGGTCCTGCGATCTGGACTAAAAACAAACTTCCCGTCCCTATCGGCTGTCAACCTAGCACGCCACCCCACAATCAAAACGCTTGGAAACATGACTTGGCCCTGGGTTCCTGCTCTGCCGGCCGAGCAATCCCCAGCTGCTGATCCCATTTGCATATGCCCACAGTCGATGGCTGGCTTTGCCTTGCATCGATCTGACACTTCAACCCCCCTGTTCCCGCGTTTACATGCTTCTGTTGGCATGTCCGCCCCAAGGAGCTCCTTCTGGTGGAAGTCCGGATATGCTACTCAGTAGAGATCTCGATCTCGTTACTTGACTGGCCTACATTATACGGGCAACTTCAGTATCTCTGTACAGCTGTCCTGCATCTCTTGTGATTCATGCAACATCTGCTGCATAGACCAATGTGGTAGCACCTGCACCTCTCGACCTCGAGCAAATCCTCTTGATCCATTATGAATAAGATGGCATGCTGGCCCCCAGAGCGAAACGATGACCTGCAGAGGTTTCGGTATCAACAAAGTGGCAGTCTTGCCTTCTCCAACATGCCCGCTTCGAAGACTCCGGCTGTCACAATGAACTCGTGGGAAGCATGTGCGCTGCAGGTAAGTTGCTCAAAGGTGCTGCTGGCTCTGCAGAGCGGCACCATCTCTGGAGATGGTTGTCAAGATTGCTCATAAATAATTGTTACCAGTACAACTATCCTGGTGAGAGCGGCGCCATAGAGCAACAAAGAGCAACGATGCGAGCCCAATCGACCACTTTTGACTCCATCATCTATCCCGGGCTGTACGCGCCAAGCGGATTCGACATGATGAGCATCCTCGTGAGTAATCCCTTTTCTTCTTCTCTTGAGGAACGATCATGATCTCTCCGCGATGCCCGATTTGTCTTGAATAACCACCAACAACACCAATAACACGCTAATACGATGACTGACGCTCTCGCAGATTCGTATTGCGACTCGCCCAAACCCTCTTGTCCATGTTGGGGCTATCGACTCGTCGTGTGCCCTCATCCTCTGCGATCTGCAGCAACCGGATCAACCGATCGTCTATGCCTCAGAGCCCTTCTATGAGCTTACGGGCTATTCTCATAACGAAGTGCTCGGCCGCAACTGTCGCTTCCTGCAAGCCCCTGGCGGCAATGTCGCCCCTGGCTCGTCGAGAAGATATATCAACCGCGACCTGCTGCGACGCATGCGCAAGAGCGTCGACAGGAACGTCGAGTTGCAGCTCGAGGTTCCCAATTTCAGGAAGAACGGCACGCCCTTTGTGAACATCCTCACCATGATTCCGGTTCGCTGGGACAGTGCCGACTTCAACTATTCGGTGGGACTTCAGTGTGCCAGAGACTAGAAAGTCTCTGGAAGATTTCTGTCTCTGGGAGATCATCTCCTCCCTCGCTCGAAGGTTTTCTTCTCGATTCTGCACTTTGATGTTGTCAGGAGCGTGTTTACTTGTTGCATATATCATTACTGGGTACGGCGCTGCATTTTTAGATGGCATGAGCATTCTGGCTCGCATATGATACCACGACCTAGTATCTGCTTTCAGGCATAGATGATACCCCTTTCTAGTTTTTGCATCTCAGATAGCTGAAGCGTTGATCGCACGAAATGATGAAGATTATTCACGTATCCCATACACAAAATATCGACCTCTGTCTCGGAAGCTGTCAACTCAACGCGCCATCGAACCATCCCGCATCACGACCCGTACGTACTTGCTCCGTCATTATAGGACATAAAGCTCCGCACACTGTAGATGGCATGGCTTTTACTAATATACATAAGCATAGCGAATGACGTGGTAGACTCGGTTTCGAGATCCCTCAGGCACCTAGCTCGGAGCCGACGCCGTGCTAAGGCACGTTTTGATGGGAGACGCTAGGGGGTAGTGGCATGTCGATGCCCCCTAATCTTCGATCGTGATCAGCCCTGCTTCTCACTTGAGACACGGCGAGGGACACTTCCGATAGCCAACTCTAAATCGGAGAGTTCCACATAGATCGTGAAACGACTAGTACGAAGCAAACAACATCTTGACAGGGCATCGACCCCCTGGCGGAGCATCCCGCAGGGAATCGCATCTGGAGAAGAATCTAGTTCATAGCTACTTCTATTATGCACATGATATGAATCTGAATGCATGCCAAAATGATGGGGGCCTTCGATAGAAATGCAGATGTAGGATAATGCTTTTGCCAGCCCTTCACCTAGGTGAACGACCCTGCTGACTTGCGTCTCATCTCTCCGCTGCCCTACGATCCGGAGGCAAAGGTAGAGTTGATGGGACCAAACTTGATGTTGGCTAGATAGTGAGCACGTCCAGTTAGTCGTTGCGTCTCGTCAAAGGTCTGGTTAATTTCTTTCAGAATTCAACTTACAGTAGGTGACGGAGTCACTGGCTTGCTTGCCCTCAATGTCACTAGGCACGCCCGAGCTAGTCTCGCAAGAGCCACGGCCCTTGCCGGGCTCATCGGCAGAGGCATCGGTGGGGTAGGTGGAGTCGAGCCAGAGCATATTGGCGTAGTGCTGAAGCATATGTGTTAGCCATCGTTGTTTTCTCTTCTCTTGTCCGGACGATTGTGCCTATCCGTCGGGATCAAGGAGGGCGAGACGGGGTTTCTACTTACATCGTCCCAGAGAGACATGACCAGGACCATGGGCTTGGCGATGGCCTTGCTGAACTGCTCCATGCCGCCCTTCTCGTTGAAGTGGTCGCCGTCGTTGAAGGCCTTCTTCTGCGCCTTGCAGAACTCGGCGTTGATCTCGTTGCCCGAGGTGCCCTCGATGGTGGACTCGGAGTTGGGGATCACCTTGCCGCCCTGGACGTAGAAGCGGCGGATGGACTCGAGGCTGCCGCCCGAGCCCTTGATGAACTGCGTCACGACGGTGAACTTCTTCTTGGTGTCGACGGTCATGCCGGGCCCGTAGAAGTCCTTGACGCCCTGGCGGTACGAGTTGAAGTCGCACCCGTCGGGGTCGCAGGTGCCGCCGTAGCGGTCGGCCTCGGAGTAAGTGCCGCCACATGAGTCGCCCGAGCAGCGGTGCTGGTCGATGGTGGTGCAAGGGTGAGGGGTGTAGGCGGTTGAGATGGAGTTGGCCTCCCTGTGAAGCATCGTATTAGCTGATTTGTGCGTTCGTAATCCTCAAATAGGTGAATTACCAGATATCCATCTCAGTGCAGCAAGAGCCGTAGCCACCGACACCGGCGTTCTGGTCATTGGACGACGGGGTCCATTGAGCAGAGTTGGCCTGTTCGAGTTTGTTAATCTTCTACCCTTATCTTCGGCAACTCCCGAAGCAGCTCGACTCACCTCGCCGTTGATGAACTTGAGGTCACGAGGGCACTGAGCATCACAGTAGCCAGTGCCATACTTCGCGCCAGCCTTGTTGGCCGAGTATTTGCCCATGCCGCCGTCCTCGTCCATGGAGACGAAGTACAGTGCGCCGTTGAGACCGCAACCCAGCTTGGACACATCCACGTCAAAGGTGAATTCGTTGCCCAGTAGGGTAAACATTTGGTACTTGGTCGCGCTGGCCATCAAATAAAGACGGGAGCCAATGTTGGTAGCTTGTGTTTGTCTTCATTAGCCTCCACGAAGACTGGAAATTAGATGATAGGGGTTTCCTTAAACTCACCAGACTCGCCCTTGGTGACAAAGGTCAGAGACAGAGCATTGCCGCTGGTGGAGGCACCATAGGTGGCCTTGTAGTCAGCTCCTGTGTCAATTATTAGTGCTTTGAGTTTTCTTGACGGGGAGGGTTGCTTTACGAACCCTCCAGAGCGCAATTGGAAGCACACGACTTGGCGTCCTTGCAGATGGTGCTGTTCCACTCGTTGCCGGTGTAGCAGTTGGTGTAACCGCCCTTGTCGTGGACCCAGCGCCAGTTGGCGTCGATGGTGACTTCTCCATTGACAGTCGTGCAGGAGCCAGGAGCAGTGCACTTCTGCCAAGTCATCTTGGGATGCGTCTCGGTCTTCTCCTTACCCACCTGTTGTCCAGCCACAAGGGCCAGGAAGGTGGAGAAGGCGGCAAGGCTGGTGTACATCGTGATGAGTGACCGGAGTGTTGATAGAGCAAAAAGAATGACTTGTTGGTGTGGTATCATGAGACTGGTAGGTAGGAGCGTCGTTATCTTATATAGTCTCATCCATACGCACAAGAAGAGTCTCTCTTCTTACTCAAAGAGGTCACTTCGGAGGAAAAGAATCAGCGAATTGTGCTGTCGACTCACGGTAATATGGGCCCGAAGTCCGACGATATACTTCCATCGCCGTCAGGCAGTGCACTCCTACAGTTCATGAATTAATGAACTTAGATGGCCATCCATCGGCTTGTGAAGACATAGCCGTGCCGAAAAGCTTCTCTCCACGCACCTCCAGCATCTTGCTCCCGTTTTCCCCAGCGGAATTATGTGGGCTTCATATGGACGGTCACTCACTGCATGGAGGACCCTCGAGAAGAAACAAGGGGCCAGGCCTGACTATGGACTGGGTGTGGACATTGGCCGTGATTCAGTCTCGATACCTCCCCTGTACAGTCCTTGAACGCCGAAGCAAAAGGACAACAGCTAAGTTGCCAATTGGACAGACATAGGCCACTCATGGAAATTGGTACATCATCTAATCGGGCCGCGTCAGTCCTCGAGATCGTCAAGCTCGTCGATCACCCGCTGCCATAGAACGGCTGAATGCTCACGGATAGCGACAGGTCTTCTGGATGCCAGTGGATGCCTCAAGCGGTTTGGGGACTGTCGACCGGATCGTCATTACTGCACACGCAACTCTTCGCTTTGAGCACGGCTCATCGGAGATACTGGTCCCTAGTGGCATGGGGGATCGCGGTACAGAAGTGGATCTAGCGAGCGCGATGTGTGGTTGTAAGACGGCTCAAGTACTATCAACACACTATGCAACCTACCTCTGAGATGAGTAACGAGAAGCAGGTTCCACTCTCCGTGTGGCCGGCACGTAGAACAGCTCCGGACAGTCCGGCTAAAAGGTTCAGCCTAGAGAACTGAGAGGAAGAGCGTCTCTGATGGCCAGAGGGAAACAGTAGCAAAGGAGAGTATTCTCATGAGACATCGTGGTGTGCTGGAGAGGCACATGATGTGTGGCCCAAGAGCCTCAATTTGGAGAAGGTCCCCAACCCAAGCTTTGGGGCTCGTGAGGAGACATCGGGTTTTAGGGAAAAGCAGATCTTGGCTACGTAGTACAAGATCCCAGGACTACAGATTCAACATATATAAAAAAGAGCTTATTTGACAAATTCAATACAAGACCGTCTTCTGTTTGGCTATCTTCTTTGCTAAGGTGTGACTGCCAAGGTCAACGGCAAAGCGAGGGCGCCGGTTCACCGTGCTCCTGGGTCGGGAGTGACCAATGCCCAATTCAAGCAGAAGGGCATTCAAGGCACATTATGAGGGGAAAGGCGCAGAATGGTGGAGAAACTTGAATGTCCGTCTTTGAAAGCCGGGACGACGCGCATGAAGGAGGGTTCGCCGGCTAAGACTGCCCGTTTGACTTATATGACGATATGCCGACTTTAGGCAATTAATGAAATGTCACACGTCTGTCCAAACAACACAATTTTCGACCCAGCCAAGACACCCGTTCATCATACAACATTTTCCCGGCACAAAATTGCCTCGGTCATTATCTGGATCTTCAGAGAGTTTTGGGCTCCGAAGCGAGTGAGGGTTGGTGGGTATCTTTTGCCGGGAGATATGCGACCTTTCTGTAGATGCTGCAACTACAAAGGCGCAATTCTTCCGAAAGAAAACGTTGAGATGTCATCCAGAGAAAACCATGGGATGCTTCGTAGTGAGAATATCCTAAACGGCGGAAAGTCTTGCTGAGCGTCGCCTGTTGGTAGCGCCACTGCCTTCCTGCGACTTGTTTGCTTTCGGTTTTGTTTTCTTCACATCTTGCTCAGCCTCCTCCATTTTGACTGGGGTCGCATCCCCCTTCCGTCGCTTCTTCGACGGAGGTTCGATCTTGGTGTCGTTCTTGGGCGCCTTTGTCTTGGCGGGTTTCTTGTCGTCTTGCTTGGTGGAAGTGATGGGTTCCTCCTTGATCCCAGGGGCCACATGGCCAGTTTTCTTCTGCACGTTCGGAGCGTAGCAGCTAGTGCGACCGCCAACGGTAAGGAACGCAAGCTTCTCTCCGTTTGGAAGTGCACTTGCAGCATCCTTTTTGCCCTTGCCCCAACGATGGTTGAACAACCATTCTTCGGGGAACTGGTCAGAGTCTCCCAGTTTGTCGCAGGCAATGCGACAAACGTGACATATGCTGCCGTGAAGCGTTTTTATCTGAGAATCACTGAATTCATCGCAGTATTGCTCGGGATGTAGCTTGGCATGGTACAAGACCTCGTCCCCGACCCAGTTCCCGATGCCACTGATCATCGCCTGATCAAGAAGGAGGGCCTTCACAGGGACATGCCGGCTGCGCATCTTGTCGAGGAGATACTGGTAGGTGAAAAGATCCTGATCAACAACAGGATCGGGCCCATTCTCAACCAGGGGAGATGCTTGCCGAATGTCCTTTCCTGGGCAATCGACAAGACGGATGCGACCAAAGCGTCGAGGGTCGACGAACGCGACCTCGACCTTGGGATCACTGTCGGTCTCCAGTTGGAACTTCCAGTATTTGGGAGGCCACTGGTCTTCCTCTCCGGGCTTCATCTTGTTGTAATAGTTGGTGTACGCGGTTCGCACGCCTTTGATATGAATCCATCCTGGGCATTGCTCAGTTAACGAAACTTTTGGTGATATTCGATACATTGTACTTACCAGTCATGCCAAAATGCATCACTGGATGAGGCGGCTTGTCCAAGACCAGCCTACATAGTATGGTTAGCGATGTGTTAAGCGTATGCTAGCATTCTCCTTACCAGAAGTATTTGCCTTGGTTTCCAGCAGACACAACCTTCCTGCCTGCCAAGGCCTTTTCGAATTCGGGGCCACGAGTGCCAACCTTGCCGTACACATTGGCATCTTCGACAGCGGTGACCTTTTTGATTTGCTTGCCGACTAGGTGAGCTCGCAAAAAATGCACAATACGAGCCACTATGCCGTTGGGATAGTAAGATCAGCCATTCATCAAGTGCCACCACCAGACCTTGTTCGGGCGTCCCGACTGACCTTCAGCTATCTCGGGCATACTGATGGATAGCGATCGCTCGGATCGAATTAACACAGGCAGACGATTACAAGGCTAGTAAGAAGGGTCGTTCCACGAGTCTGCTGTTCAAGGCTGGTGACGTTTACTGGATGCGCGGCGTGCTGACGCGCATCAATTTCTCTGCTCGGGGTGCGAGCGGCACACGAGATCCCGTGACATGGGTGGGGCGCTCATTTAGCGGAGAGGGGGATTTTCCACCTGGAAAGGGCCCACAATTGATGGAGCTCGCTCAAGCTACAAACTCGATTTCTTATTTTTTTTCAAATGCTCCCAGAATTTTCTTCTGCATCTCTCAACTTGGAGGAATCGGTCTGGACAAATATTCCAGACCGCGCCCCCCGACTGGTAAGTTCGATACTGTTTTCTTCTCCCGTCCTCTCCAACCTGATGACAACCCACAAAACCGCAAACTAGAGTCTTTGACCTCATTGGAATGAAACTGCATTTGTCACGTCAGTCTGAACTACTCGACGATATCTCACCTTGATGCTACCTCGACCATGTTCGGAGCCTTTTGTGCTGACTTTGGTCCAACTGCAGCTTCTCACTGTGATCATCATCGAGGTACATTGATACTCACGTACGTACGCGTGCGTCTACCATCATCAGGTTAGTCCTTTCTTGCCAACCACTGTCCTCATATCTTTTCGTGATGAACATTTTACTTTGCTTCGGCAAGTTGGAATTACCGGCTGAGAGGAATCTCATTGACGAAAACAACTGGCTGTTTCTGATTGACTTCTACACTTTCTTTTGCTGTTGACAATCTTGGAATGATTTAAGACGCTGACAAGGCACATAGGACGAATCAAGGTAATGCCACACTCTATTTCCATTCCGACTCGACAATATTTGCATGATGAAGCGGCACTGGGCTCCGAATCATAGATGAGCAGACATGCCATTCTGCGACAGGCCTAGAAAACCTCGTCCACTGATCTCGACCGTCACTATTCGTATCTGTCATTGCCATCGCCGTGCAGTGGCTGACACAAAGATGGCGAATCACAGGTGAAGAGACTCGAGACTGAGGCGCCCATCAGCGCCAACCCATCCAGTGTTGGACTGACTTGACTGAATGGTAAGCTCTCTTGTTCACTCATGCACGCCTTTTATTTCGTGATGAATCTAGATGACGAGTCTTATTCGGGTTTCCGATGCAGACAACAACATTACTACCATTCATGCATTTCCTGAACTTCCTCCACAACCTCTTCCTTCTACGTATGCTGGCCTTGATACATCGCTAACATACACTCAGAGACTGTCTCACTGCACTTGCGCAAGTGCCCATGGTGTTAGTGATCCCCTCCCGCACCATCGCCCTCTTGCCCAGCAGCGTCAACCAACGGCACATCTCGGGATGATCTGACTTTAAATAATGACAAGCATATGTCAGAGCTTCACAGCGCAGATGATAACGTCGTGTCTGAACTCGTCCTTGGTTGATCGCTGGGCATTTCGTATTCTTGCCAGAATTGGATTGCTGACCAACCCTTCAGAAGTTCTGGCTTATGCGTACCGTTGTCCTCCACAGCTTGAACCACATGGTAAGCCATCATTCCATTTCCTTTGCCATATCCTCGGTCTTGTTGCTTTTATCATGATGATCCAAATTTTCACGACGGTCAACATAGCTATTATGCTTTGATGATATCGCCTTTGACAAGGCACTTACCCTGACACAAGCAATGCAACCTTACTTTATTTTTCTTGGAACGCATCACGGACCAGACCAAGAGCTAACAGTTGCATCCAGAACAGTCTACCGTAACGCACGTCGTGCATCACGTCGTGCATCACAATAGGTAAGCCAATCGTAGCTGCGCCACCCCAACCGACAAGTATATCTGTGAAGCAAGAATCCCACAAATGTAAAGTTTGAACAGGTTCAAAACATGGAAGTAGATAATATTTATCAAATGTCAATTACTATTATGGGTATCTTTTGTGCGCCGAGGCCGTAAGGTCTATATATCCAAATGTACATTGCACCGTTGCTTTTCTAAAAGTAGCGTGCGAATTCCAGTCCCAATGCGATTACGCAGGCGAGGATAAGACTTTTCATCTCCAGCCTCGAGGTCCCCGCGCCATTTTTGGGCGTGGACGTCGCCGTGAATAGTCCGGTCAGTGTTGGGGTCGATGCTGTCGTTGAAGGCGAGCCGGCCGTGCTGGTCGAGGTCGCGCCCGGCCAGTCGCTCGACGCCGCGTACCACACGCCGTTGATGATGGTGCCCTGGCCGGCGCGCAGGCTGCTGACCTGGTTGGCGGCGCAGGCGGTAGCCAGCTGGCGGACGTAGCACGTCGGGGACGGGCTGTCGGGCAGCTTGAAGCTGCTCGTGGCGTTGGCGGAGCCGGTCGTGTTGTACGCGTCGAGGCTGATGCGGTCGCCGGTCGAGACGCTGGTGCCCATGACGATGCGGGCAAAGATCTGGAAGGCCGTCTCGGGCTGGTAGGCGGGCACGAGGTGGCCGGCCTGGTAGACGCGGCTGAAGGAGAGGTTGCCGAACTGGCGGACGGCGCCGCCGATGTAGCTGTCGTTGACGATGATGGGGGCGTACCCGGCGGCGTTGAAGGCCGAGCTGTAGGGCGCGCCGGCGGCGTCGGCGATGGCAAAGGAGACGGCCTCGCCGCCGATCCAGTTGCAGATGAAGTCGCGGTCGCCGTACATGAGGCCGACGCGGACGCCCGAGCGCAGCAGGCGCGCAATCTTGGGCACGAGCGTCGGGTAGCGCTCGTAGTCGCCCGTCTGGGCGAAGGCCGTGTTGACCTCGTCGCTCGTGTCGGTGTAGTTGATCGGGGCGCCGATGGCGAGCTGCACGCCGGCCGTGTTGAGGTACTCTGCGTAGAAGCCGCGCGGGAACGAGTCGGGCACGTTGGCGGCGATGTCGTAGTAGCTCTTGCCCGAGTTGCCGTAGGGGTCGAGCAGCTGGGCGGTGCACGTCTTTTGCGCGCGCGCGCAGATGCTGTTGACGCTCTCCACGTCGCCCTGGTTGTTGGGGTCGTGGACGGCTGCGGTATCGCGGCATTGGTGTATGAGGTCTGAACAGCCGTCGGGCTGATAGAAGCTCGCGTTGGCGAGTTTCGCCTGGAGCGGCTGGACGAGGCGGGCCCCGTATGTGTTGTTGATCATCATGGACGCATAGGACGGTCCCTGGATGAGGTCGTCAACGCACCCATTGACGATGCCAAGCGAGGTCAGGTGAATATCTACGGTCGATCTTGCGAAGGCCGAACCGTTGGATCTCTTCAGATTCTCAGACTCCCAGACATCCGCAAAGATCGGCCCATACTTTCCACCATAGCTCTCGGCAAAGAGATTCACCCCGAGAGTTGAGCTATTAGGGGGGTTGTACTGCGGAAATGTCGTCAGGAAGCCCTGCATCATGTGGTATATGGCCTTTGCAGCAAGCTCTGTGGTGTTTGCTGTCGAGCTCACATTTTGTGAGCTAAACGTGCCGTTGAGTACCAGGGGCGAGTAGTCTGCGGTCGACTTGGGCGGGATGGAAATCTCCTGGCTGAGCAGGTTGAGGGTCCCGTTTGTGGACACGTCGTACGAAAAGCCGACTTGGTTGGGCTATGACGAGACACAGGTTGTCAGTGAACTGGAGTGACTGGCACGGACCGGTGTGAGCTTGACCTACCTGATCGATGAAGAGCATGTTGGAAGCGCGGTCCCAGCCCCATTCCCTCGCCGCAGTCCCCAGCCGGTCCTTGCCCAGCTCTACCACCTCGCAAGGCCCAGTCTCGGTGAACAGGCCAACCATTGAACTCGACCCGGGGCCGCCATTGAGCCAGATGGTGAGGAGTGACGTAGGCTGTCGGGCGGCGACGAACCAGAAGAACAAATTGGTGTCATATCTGCCCGGGACGTTGACCCAGCCTGTGTACTGCTTCTGGCTGTCGAAGGCGGTCTTACATGCGCCTTTGGGCTCCTTGAACGTGACTGTGATATTGGAGTTCAAGGGCGAGACGATGCGAGTGAGGTTGGCGCCATGCGGGCTCGGGAATTGGGCGAGAGCGACATGTGGGAGGAGGTAGGAGAGGAGCAGGCTGAGCAAGGTGCCTCTCCAGGAATCTGGGGAGAGCATCGACATTATTTGGACTAACGAATCATGGTTCTACGAATCGAAGCGCTGTAGGAAGAAGCAAGCACGGGAGCGGCAGAGGCAGAGGTAGGCGAGGGGCAGGAAACGGCGCAGAAGAACAAAAAGATATATACGAAGCGAATTGCCGTCGCACCCGCACTGCAAACGAAGGTCGGCGGGAAGATGAAGGGAAGGACGGAAAGCGAAGAATGCACGCGCACGAGGGCGAGAATGCGAGATGGAGACGGGGAGAGCTTCGTAAGACGAAAAGAGTGGACCGGTTTTGTGGTGCCTTGATTCTGGGCTGGGCCTCGCATTTGTTTCTGAAGGAGCGCTAATAATAAAAGAAGAGACTGCCTGCCAGGCGGTGCAGAGGGAGGGCTGAGCCGCAGATGCCTTGGCAGACGACCTCGAAACAGAAACCATCAATCAACAGCCCAGCAAGACGAGAACAGATCCCAGGCTGGCCCTTGCAGCAGGAGGCTGCGTTGCATCTTGCATCCCGCATTGCTGGATTGATTTTACCCCAAATTTGGGCAGTGTTGGAGTTGGCAACAGAACAGGAAGCATCCGCCGCATCTTGTACCTACTTCATAACTCCTCACTCTGTTTCAATTACATTCGAATCCATCCTGGCCACACTCCGGACAGCATCGCTACTAGGCAGTGATCTACCGGGGATCCGCTCTGAGGCGTCCAAACGTTACTTCGTACCCAAAGTACAAGTACTTGTAGGTAATCACTCGTAATGTTAGTCCGCACATGCCTACTCCGTACTCCGTACACCTACTTTACCTAGTTACCTAGCCTCCCGAGGTCGGTCTCACAGCAGACAACGGCCATGCCCCTGCCGCGAAACGAGCGGCGTGATGACCAGTGTGCGACATGGAAGAAGGCGACCTAGAAGCAGCTACGTACGAAGTAGCCACGATTGATTCATACCTATCCTGGTGGGCAATGTTTCTCCCCACCAAAGCAGACCTTCGTGACGTTTTGTTTCCATTCCATTCCTCGGCAGATGGCTGCAGCTAGAACTACTCCCTAAATGGCCGGTGCTCTTGGCTAAGGAAGGCCCGGGACGCCCTCTCTCCCATGCCGCCCAGCTGAATTTGGGGGCTGCATTAGCTTGTCACGATGGCTGCCGTTAGTGTGCAGCACGAGCACCCTGGGCCACGCCTCGTCACAACGGTCCAGAGGCTGTCAGGAGTGGTTTTTTTAGTCCCCTTTCTGTATGTAGAGATGAAGGATCTGTCTGCTGGTTTGTGGTGGTAGTATGCGACATAAACAACACTTGCGCGCCTGTGATCAGCAGACGCGGTGGTGATCCTGCTGTGCTGGTGCTTGCTTGCTGGGCACAACGCCCCCTGTCTGCACATTGATAAGCTTGCCATCACACCAGCAGCGACCATGTCCAGCGGCGGCGGAGGCGACGATGGCAGATCCCCCACCGATATCATCACGTACATTGGTGTGCCTCTGGCCGTGCTCGGTGTCTTGCCAATCCTATACAACACCTTCCTCACCCTCGTCAATGTCTCCAAGATCAAGCGCATACTACGGCACAGCCGGCTGACGGCGCTCACCAGAAGCGACATCGTCAACAGGGTCATAGAGATTGAGCTGCCGCGGTACGCCGTCACCCCGTGGGATCGGTTCCAGCACCAGTCCGAGTACTGGTCGCTCTCGCGCAGCCCGAGCTCCATCCCCGGCGGCTCGTGGACCACCTTCAACTGGAGGACCAATGTCATCGGTATCAAGACGCAGAGGGTAGAGTATGCCGACCAGCTGCGGCAGCCCCAGGTCGACGTGGCATTTGACGAGCTGATTTCATACCTGCTGGATCTCGGAGCCGTCCCCCAGCCTCAAGGCTGGAAGCTGCTGCGCTCCACGGGTCTGTGGACACCCCTCGGCACCGCCTTGATGACCTCGCCCGATGGGCGCGAGAAGGCTCTTACGGTCGCGCCGCTGGATGACTCGGACGGAAACTTGTCTTTGGCAGTGTCGTGGTCCTCCAACTGGACGACGAGAGACCACTCCAACCTCCCACCATACTGGGTCAGACTGCCGCCGCCGCTTGATAGGAAAGCCGAGGAAGTCGCGGAGAGCTCGAACCCCGTCGTCAGCACACCCGAGAACGAATCGGCCAACGGTGATGGGGCCAGCATTGCGAAGAAGTCAATCGGTTCTGTCGAGCAAGAAGGGCAGGCCATAGCCAAGAGGCCCATCACCTGCCACGTTTCTGTCGAAGGCCTGGTCACTGCCCTCGCGCAAGACGATGACCTCCAGAGCACCCCCCAGCTAGACAGCCTCTACGTCGAGCACCTGAAGATCCGCAGGGGCGAGATGCAGGGCGTGTGGTTCGCCAGCGCCATCACGGCCTTTGGCACCACCAGCCAGACCATCCTGTGGAACTACAAGATCCCCGACGATCTCCTGACCTTTGCCAGGAAGGAAACCGTGCCGTGCGGCGTCCTTGTGCTGCTGGGGATCGTGGACGAGGCCGACACGCCGCAGTGGGCTACGAAATACGACGACCATGGGGCCAACCTGGACAGGTTTGCTCGTCGGAGCAGGGCGACACAAGCCGCCGTCGCGGCAGAAGCTCGGATGACGCCTGCTGAACGCGCGCACGCCTCGATGGAGCGGATGCGCAGGGAGAATGAGGATCGCTTACAAGAGAGTGAGTTTCACACTCCCACAGCACACCTTGCTTGCACTGATGGCCTGCGGGCCACAGCCGAACCGACTACTAACACTATGACAAGTGCGCGATCAGACACGCCTTACAAATCAGAGGCGCGAAGTGCGGCAGACAGAAGCGCTCAACAGCCCGAAGTGGGACGCGAAGATGGTCGCTCGACACAGCCTGTCCTGGCTGCAGGGCAGGGCCGAAGTGCCGGAAGGCCTGACGGTCAAAGATGCCGTCGGCGAGCTTCTTCATCGCATGGTCCTGGACGGGCAGTTCACTACGTCCATATGTCGATTGCTGGGCCTGTGGAAGGGCTGGGCGGAGATCGGCGGCATGAAGAAGGCAGACTTTCGCGCGCTGCAAGACGAAACGGTTCCGTTTGCGCTGGCAACGCTGCTCGTGGCCGTGATCAACGACACGTCGACGGCTCTCGAGGGCACGTTATCTACGGATTTGCAGGACTGCTTGCGAATGTGGAAGCGGGTTCGGCTCGGGTAAGGGCGGGCGAGGCCGGACCGGTGTATTTGATATTGCATGTTCTCACGACGCGAGGTTGACAACTGCGTTCGTGGGCGTACCTGGTTCAAACGATACAAAAAGACATAATGGCTCTACACAAAAATACCTTTCGAGAACAATGGCGCCAACGATTGGACACTCGGGATGGAAACGAGTGCGATCAAGATGAGATCATCCGGTTTGAGTTACTAAGTCCAAAATAAGCAATAAAGTAAGGTTGCGGAGCCGTCGGGCTTCCTGCGACTGGGTTGCGCCGAACCCGAACTGTTGGCAACACTCACTCAACGTCACTTGGCCCATATGAAAGCGGTTCGAGGATTATAAAGCAGGCAACTTAGGAGAGAGAGAGAGTGTGTGTGTGTGTTACCAAGGCCTCACTCACTCTATGCACGGATCGATGAGGAGGTTGCTTATAAATCTAGCGTACGCCGTCCACCAAATGTCTCATGGCTTTTCCGGAGATACTAGCCTGGGGCCGGTCAAGGGAGATGGCGTCGACTCGTGCCAATGAACAATGACGGCGAGCGCGCATCTTAATATCTACCATCTGCAGCCGCGGTCCTCGTGGACAGGTACTTGGGGTAGGACATACCCGGTCGTGTGGCAGCCTGCTTTGTGTGATGAACTTGCGTCGCCTCCCACTTAGTAGTATAAGTAGCTCCGATGCTCTTCTGGGCAGATCGCTCGAGCTCCCTCGTCGTTCTGCTTCATCTTCACGCTTCGAGATTCCTCAGTCCCGCTTTCAGCGACCCATTGGATCCCGTACCTTTCATACCCCCAAGCCGTTGGCTCCCCTAACTCCCCGCTACTCCTCGGCCGACTCCCCGGCTCGTCCCCCCGTGCCTCCACTCAGCTCCGTCATAGCCCCGATCACACGGCAACAAAGCTCTGCGACCAACAACAGCAACAACACCACCAACACCACCAACACCACCACCAGCACAAGTACCAACACCACCGTAAACGCCATGGCAGAGGGAGAACCGACCGGCCTCATCGCCACCAAGGGCATCGAGCTCCTGACCTTCTCCACGCCCAACGGCTACAAGGCCTCGGTCCTGCTCGAGGAGCTCAAGGAGGCCTACGGCCTCGACTACACCTGGCAGTCGGTCAACATCACAAAGGGCACGCAGAAGCAGGCCTGGTTCACGGCCGTCAGCCCCAACGGGCGCATCCCGGCCGTCGTCGACCACGACCGCGGCGGCTTCCCCGTCTTCGAGGGGCTCGCCATCCTGCACTACCTGACCAAGCACTACGACCCGGAGCACCGCTTCTCCTTCCCCTACGACAGCGACGACTACTCGGTCGCCGAGCAGTGGATGGCCTGGCAGCACGGCGGCCTGGGGCCCATGTAAGTTCCTGCCCCTGCCCCTGCCCCCCCATGCATCATTCTTCCCCAGGGAGGCCCAACCAGCCAGCCGAGAAACAGAAAGCGAGAAAGAAAAAAAAAGAAAAATATACTGACACCAACACAAAGGCAAGGCCAGGCCGGCATCTTCGTCCGCTTCGCGCCCGAAAAGATCTCCTACGGCATCCAGCGCTACGTCGGCGAGGCAGAGCGCCTCTACGGCATCCTCGACGCCCGCCTCTCGGGCGGCCGGGACTACGTCGCGGGTGCCGGCAGGGGCAAGTACAGCATCGCCGACATGGCCATCCTCGGCTGGGCCAACGGGCCCCGGGCGGCGGGCATCGACCGCGCGCGGTTCCCCAACGTCGAGGCCTGGTTCCGGCGCTGCACGTCCCGGCCCGCGACGAAGAGGGGCCTCGAGATCCCCGTCGCCAGCGCCTTCTCCAACGCGGCCATCGAGCAAAAGATCGCCGAGGGGGACAAGGAGGCCATCGACAAGGACGAGGCGACCCGCAAGCTGGTCGAGGACGCCAAGAAGCAGTACAACTACCAGTACAAGTCGCCGTGAGGCCAGAGTCGTCTGTAATACTAGTGGCTGCAGGTAGCTTGTTTGTCCCAGTGCAATAAAACCCAAGCAAAGAGCATACATGGATCCTTGAGTGAGTACAATAGCATGCCCCCCAAGACGTGATGTTGAGAATAGAGTTGTTCCATTATCGTGACACATTTCGGCCGTCAGCTCAACTACCTCACCCGCGCGCACAAACAAACTGGGACGCGCCTCTGTTGAAACACTATGTGACAAAGTAACGACCAACGGTCGTCGCGATTGAGCAAGAGCGCTTTTCGGGTATCCCCAGAAAGAAACAGGAAAATAAAAGGAAAAGGAATATACGATCATTTTGTGTCCCCAAGCCATATCAATCAAAACGGTCCGACGTCGCACCCCACGCCGGGCGCCCCTGTGTCAGCCAAACCTACCATCCCCCAAATTGCAACCATCATGTCTGTCAGATAGGCCCCCTTTGAGTACTGTGTGAAACCGAGTCGAGTTGGTCGATCCGCAGATCTAAGTCATGGGGTCAAGGACGGCGCAACCACAGAGGACAGATAGATTTACCAGTAGCGACCACCGCGATCGTACTCGGCCCGTGGGGGGTACCCGCCTTCACGTGGGTAAGCCGCGTCGCGGGGTGGGAAGTCGCGGGGAGGAGGGCGGTCATAGGGCCGAGGGGCGGCATAGGGGTCAGGAGGGGGGTAGTCGCGCCGGTACGGGTCCTCGTAACGCCCGCGAGGCGGCGGATAGTCATCCATGGGCCCACGGCGTGGAGGCGATCCATAACGAGGGCCGCGATCATCGTAATACTCCCGTCGAGGGCTTCTCTCGCGGTAGCCATCACGGTAGCCATCTCGCCTGGGGCTGTAACCCCGGGGTGGAGGACCGCGCCTGTCGTATTCATCACGAGGAGGGTACGGCCGACGGCCAGGGGGCGAACGGGACCTTCCACGGCTGTCACGAGGGATATCGGGCTGGGTCTGCAAAGGGTGAGTATGTCATGTTGCCGGCCACCTTGGCCCAGCATGCTGGTTGCAGGGGCATCTTACATTGGCCACACAGGTCACGACCTTGTCTTTGAACTCGCGACCGTCGAGTTTCTCAACGGCCGTGGTTAGGTCTGCAGCGGTTTCAAACTCGACGAAGCTTATTCTTCCGTCAGCGCCACCCCCAGCAAGCGATAGAGAGGAGCTGCTCACCCTTCACCATTGCCGTTGCGACCAGTCTCGGAGTACACCACATCGAGACCGGATCCGCGGGCGAAATCCTTGAGGTCCTATATCCGAATCCCATGTAAGTTGGTGTCCAGGAAAGTTGAGAATCGTTGCAAAACAGGTCCCCGAGCCCGAAGCCGGGATATCGTTGTTGAGCCACACCGTTAGTAGACCTGTATCCCACTGGACTCTCCTTGGCCGGTTCATTGTCTCTTCCATGGTCCGAGCGCAACAGGCCAGCAGTGACGGGTGTTTCCACCTCCATCCATATTGCCAAGGGATCGGACAGCTGCTGTAAAGTGTAGGAAGACCCATCGAACCTCGGGAATAGAAAAAAAAAGTTCGCCAGAGAAAGAAGATCCATCATCCTGGGAGGAGGGAACGGAAAGGAGCACAGACCTGCCAGCTGGTGTCCGTGGGCAAACCAGAGATTTGCATGCGGTGCGGTGTGCGTCGTGGCCGTGGCGCGGTGCGCTCATTGTTTCCAGGGCCTCCGGGCTCCCTGTTGCGAGAACCTCGGGCAAACTGGACGGTAAGTCGCTCACCCATAAAGGTCGATCCATCTTTGTGAAGGTAGTCAGTGGAGGCGTCGCGGGGATGACGGAGAGGGTCCGCCAACTCGTTGGGACAGTGATCACGTACGGAAAGCTGTCGGCAGAGAGATTGTGTTAGTTTCTGAGCTGTGAGAAGAGCGGCGTGGTAAAGGCAGGACAGAGGTGCAGCGCGCTGAGGCGCAATTTGAATAAATTGATCCTACTTACCAGGGACAACATCTCGGGCATCGAGCGCATCCTCGTATTCGATGAAACCAAAGCCGTTCATCAGCTTGATCTCGACAATCTTGCCGGTGCCATGCTTGCTGAAGTGGGCATCAATGTCGGCCTTGGTGGCTTCGGCGGGGGTTAGCCATGTTTTCAGAGCTCGAGGAGGACCAGTCGAGTGCCAGCACTGATGTAACCAAAGAAACCCTATCGCTGGACCAGGATGGACGGCTCACCGTTTCGAGGAAGGTTGCCTAGGTAAAGGCGAGTCGAGGAGACCTCGGTCATGATGGCGGCAGCTAGTACGGTGTGATCAGGTCAGGTTCAAGGAAGGTTACGGGGGGATCCTGGAGGTGAGGCGGGAATGGTTGACTTGGAAGGTCAGGGCGGTAGGCCCATCGAGGCGCAAGGCTGCGGTGAAAGAAAGGCCAGTCCGGAAAGTGTCTCCTCGGATGGTCGCCTCGGATCAGGAATTGAAAGGTGGACAAACCGTGAAAAGTTCGAGAGCCTCTCCGGAGAATCCAAAAGTGGCCGAGAGCAATCTTGGGATGAAGGGCGACCAGGAGGAAGGGTGCGGTCCAGGTGAAAATGAGATGAGTTATGGGGGACTCGAGGTTTGGTTGGGCCGCGATGGATAGAAGGGCGGCGGTGTCTGGTGTGTGTGTAAGTTGGAGGTGGAGGTGGGAAAAGGAAGGAATGTGATGTTATGCCCAGCTTATGTGATGGGCCACACAACCTAACACCATCGGTGGAGGCGGGAAACAGGACCAGCACCGGTCACACTGCAAGCCAGCCCGCTTTTTCAGCTTCTGGGGGGGATGGAGCTCTGAGCTTCCACAGCTTAAAACCTTCTCTCCAAGTCAGTCCGGGTAGCCAGGTACCTAACTTGCGCCTGTGCACTTGCCTCAGGTACCCCCCTGGTCTCGAGCTCGGCGAGGTCGAGTCTTTTCAGGTGGCACAAGACCAGCAAGCAGACCGCCGAAACTAGCAGAGTACCTGGCGCCAATGCTAGGAGTTTAAGCGGTACGCGGCTGCAGCTAATTCGCCCGGCACACCAAGTGGAGCGAAACTGTCACACCCGCACGGAAGGGAAAGAGGGGCGGGCCTAGGTACCGTGGCCCCCAAGCTCTTCTCCAAAGCTGCTGACGTTCCTTTTCTTCAGGGGGGTCGGCCATGATCCCTGATGGATCCATGTCTTTGCTCTCCCAGAGCAGCAGCCCGGGAGCGCGGAGGCTGGGTGGCTGGCAGGTGGTCATCATCTGGATCTACACATCACTAAACTATTCTTTATGTGCTCATATTCTCTTGGAACCTCTGAACAAACTGCCTATCATACCCTCCAGGCTCAACTGTTTGCTGACCCCAAGCCTCTGTTCCAACTTTCCAAGTTCTTAACCGGAGCACGTGCCGCCAGTCTAGGCAAGTTGAGGGCTTCGGTGTGTCGCCGATCCGAGAGCCTCGCTTTCAGGGCAACCAACTCCGTATCCGTATTCACCAGCACACCGGGTGAACGAGGAGGCTGCACCAACCGCAGATCCTTTCAGCTGTTATTGGAGAG